>NC_060188.1:6096149-6219480 GCF_021184085.1 Oncorhynchus gorbuscha
ATGAATGAATAGACCTGAATGAATGAGTGATAAGCTCCAGAATGAATAGAGTGATGGGGTCTAGAATGAATAGAGTGATGAGGTCCAGAATGAAGAGTGATGAGGTCCAGAATGAATAGAGTTATGAGGTCCTGAATGAATAGAGTGATGAGCTCCAGAATGAATAGAGTGATGAGGTCCTGAATGAATAGAGTGATGAGCTCCAGAATGAATAGAGTGATGAGCTCCTGAATGAATAGAGTGATGAGGTCCAGCATGAATAGAGTGATGAGCTCCTGAATGAATAGAGTGATGTGGTCCAGAATTAATAGAGTGGTGAGGTCCTGAATGAATAGAGTGATGAGCTCCAGAATGAATAGAGTGATGAGGTCCTGAATGAATAGAGTGATGAGCTCCAGAATGAATAGTGATGAGGTCCTAAATGAATAGAGTGATGAGCTCCAGAATGAATAGAGTGATGAGCTCCTGAATGAATAGAATGAGGTCCAGCATGAATAGAGTGATGAGGTCCTGAATGAATAGAGTGATGAGCTCCAGAATGAATAGAGTGATGAGGTCCTGAATGAATAGAGTGATGAGCTCCAGAATGAATAGAGTGATGAGGTCCTGAATGAATAGAGTGATGAGCTCCAGAATGAATAGAGTGATGAGGTCCTGAATGAATAGAGTGATGAGCTCCAGAATGAATAGAGTGATGAGCTCCTGAATGAATAGAGTGATGAGCTCCAGAATGAATAGAGTGATGAGGTCCTGAATGAATAGAGTGATGAGCTCCAGAATGAATAGAGTGATGAGCTCCTGAATGAATAGAGTGATGAGGTCCAGCATGAATAGAGTGATGAGGTCCTGAATGAATAGAGTGATGAGGTCCAGAATGAATAGAGTGATGAGGTCCAGCATGAATAGAGTGATGAGGTCCTGAATGAATAGAGTGATGAGGTCCAGCATGAATAGAGTGATGAGGTCCTGAATGAATAGAGTGATGAGGTCCAGCATGAATAGAGTGATGAGCTCCAGAATGAATAGAGTGATGAGGTCCAGCATGAATAGAGTGATGAGCTCCTGAATGAATAGAGTGATGAGGTCCTGAATGAATAGAGTTATGAGGTCCTGAATGAATAGAGTGATGAGGTCCAGCATGAATAGAGTGATGAGGTCCTGAATGAATAGAGTGATGAGGTCCAGCATGAATAGAGTGATGAGCTCCTGAATGAATAGAGTGATGAGGTCCTGAATGAATAGAGTTATGAGGTCCTGAATGAATAGAGTGATGTGGTCCAGAATGAATAGAGTGGTGAGGTCCTGAATGAATAGAGTGATGAGCTCCAGAATGAATAGAGTGATGAGGTCCTGAATGAATAGAGTTATGAGGTCCTGAATGAATAGAGTGATGTGGTCCAGAATTAATAGAGTGGTGAGGTCCTGAAGGAATAGAGTGATGAGGTCCAGAATGAATAGAGTGATGCGGTCCAGAATGAATAGAGTGATGAGGTCCAGAATGAATAGAGTGATGCGGTCCTGAATGAATAGAGTGATGCAGACCTGAATGAATAGAGTGATGCGGTCCAGAATGAATAGAGTGATGAGGTCCAGAATGAATAGAGTGATGCGGTCCTGAATGAATAGAGTGATGCAGACCTGAATGAATAGAGTGATAAGCTCCAGAATGAATAGAGTGATGCGGTCCAGAATGAATAGAGTGATGCGGTCCAGAATGAATAGAGTGATAAGCTCCAGAATGAATAGAGTGATGCGGTCCAGAATGAATAGAGTGATGCGGTCCAGAATGAATAGAGTGATGAGGTCCAGAATGAATAGAGTGATGGGGTCCAAAATGAATAGCGTGATGAGGTCTAGAATGAATAGAGTGATGCGTTCCTTGATCAAATCAAATCAAATGTGTTTGTCACATACACATGGTTAGCAGATGTTAATGCAAGTGTAGCGAAATGCTTGTGCTTCTAGTTCCGACAATGCAGTAATAACCAACGAGTAATCTAACCTAACAATTCCAAAACTACTACCTTATACACACAAGTGTAAAGGGATAAAGAATATGTACATAAAGATATATGAATGAGTGATGGTACAGAACGGCATAGGCAAGATGGAGTAGATAGTATCGAGTACAGTATATATATATGAGATGAGTAATGTAGGGTATGTAAACAAAGTGGCATATTTTAAAGTGGCTAGTGATACATGTATTACATAAAGATGCAGTAGATGATATAGAGTACAGTATATACATATACATATGAGATGAGTAATTTAGGGTATGTAAACATTATATTAGGTAGCATTGTTTAAAGTGGCTAGTGATATATTTTTACATCAATTTCCATTATTAAAGTGGCTGGAGTTGAGTCAGTGTGTTGGCAGCAGCCACTCAATGTTAGCGGTGGCTGTTTAACAGTCTGATGGCCTTGAGATAGAAGCTGTTTTTCAGTCTCTCGGTCCCTGCTTTGATGCACCTGTACTGACCTCGCCTTCTGGATGATGGCGGGGTGAACAGGCAGTGGCTCGGGTGGTTGTTGTCCTTGATGATTGTCACGCCTTGGTCTTAGTATTTTGTGTTTTCTTTAATTATTGTTCAGGCCAGGGTGTGACATGGGGTTATTGTATTGTCTTATTGGGGTTTTTGTAGGCATTGGGATTGTGGTTGATTAGGGGTGTGTCTAGTATATTATTGTATTGTCTTATTGGGGTTTTTGTAGGCATTGGGATTGTGGTTGATTAGGGGTGTGTCTAGTATAGGCTTAGGGTTAGGGTTAGGGTGATTCTTGTTGGGTTAGGGTTAGGGTTAGGGTTAGGGTTAGGGTTAGGGTTAGGGTTAGGGTTAGGGTTAGGGTTAGGGTTAGTCAGGTGATTCTTGTTGTCTCTGATGGGGAACCGTATTGTAAAGAAGAACATCGTTACAATGATCTGTATGGCCTTCCTGTGACATCGGGTGGTGTAGGTGTCCTGGGGGGCAGGTAGTTTGCCCCCAGTGATGCGTTGTGCAGACCTCACTACCCTCTGGAGAGCCTTACGGTTGTGGGCGGAGCAGTTGCCGTACCAGGCGGTGATACAGCCCGATAGGATGCTCTCGATTGTGCATCTGTAGAAGTTTGTGAGTGCTTTTGGTGACAAGCGGAATTTCTTCAGCCTCCTGAGGTTGAAAAGGCACTGCTGCGCCTTCTTCACAACGCTTTCTGTGTGGGTGGACCAATTCAGTTTGTCCGTGATGTGTACACCGAGGAACTTAAAACTTACTACCCTCTCCACTACTAAATGCTGAGCTGTAGTGGATGAACGGCATTCTCACATAGGTATTCCTCTTGTCCAGATGGGTTTGGGGAGTGTGCAGTGTAGTTGCAATTGAGATGTCTGTGGACCTATTTGGGTAGTAAGCAAATTGGAGTGGGTCTAGGGTGTCAGGTAGGGTGGAGGTGATATGGTCCTTGACTAGTCTCCCAAAGCACTTCATGAAGACGGAAGTGAGTGCTACTGGGCGGTAGTCGTTTAGCTCAGTTAGCTTAGCTTTCATGGGAACAGGGACAATGGTGGCCCTCTTGAAGCATGTGGGAACAACAGACTGGGATAAGGATTGATTGAATATGTCCGTAAACACACCAGCCAGCTGGTCTGCGCATGCTCTGAAGACGCGGCTGGGGATGCCGTCTGGGCCTGCGGCCTTGCGAGGGTTAACACGTTTAAATGTTTTACTCACGTTAGCTGCAGTGAAGGAGAGTCCGCAGGCTTTGGTTGCGGGCAGTGTCAGTGGCACTGTATTGTCCTCATTCTTGATGAATTGAGTGATGCGGTCCTTGATGAATGGAGTGATGCGGTCCTTGATGAATGGAGTGATGTGGCCCTTGATGAATGGAGTGATGCGGTCCTTGTTAAATAGAGTGATGCGGTCCTTGATGAATGGAGTGATGTGGCCCTTGATGAATGGAGTGATGCGGTCCTTGATGAATAGAGTGATGTGGTCCTTGATGAATGGAGTGATGCGGTCCTTGATGAATAGAGTGATGTGGTCCTTGATGAATGGAGTGATGTGGTCCTTGATGAATGGAGTGATGCAGTCCTTGATGAATAGAGTGATGTGGTCCTTGATGAATAGAGTGATGTGGTCCTTGATGAATGGAGTGATGCGGTCCTTGATGAATAGAGTGATGTGGTCCTTGATGAATAGAGTGATGTGGTCCTTGATGAATGGAGTGATGCAGTCCTTGATGAAGGGAGTGATGTGGTTGAGAATGAATAGAGTGATGCGTTCCTTGATGAATTGTGATGTGAAGTCCTTGATGAATGGAGTGATGCGGTCCTTGATGAATAGAGTGATGTGGTCCTTGATGAATGGAGTGATGCAGTCCTTGATGAATGGAGTGATGTGTTCCTTGATGAATGGAGTGATGTGGTTGAGAATGAATAGAGTGATGCGTTCCTTGATGAATTGAGTGATGCGGTTCTTGATGAATTGAGTGATGCGGTTCTTGATGAATTGAGTGATGCAGTCCTTGATGAATGGAGTGATGTGGTCCAGGATGAATTGAGTGATGCGGTCCTTGATGAATTGAGTGATGTGTTCCTTGATGAATAGAGTGATGTGGTCCTTGATGAATGGAGTGATGCAGTCCTTGATGAATGGAGTGATGTGGTTGAGAATTAATAGAGTGATGCAGTCCTTGATAAATAAAGTGATGTGGTCCTTGATGAATAAAGTGATGTGGTCCTTGATGAATAAAGTGATGTGGTCCTTGATGAATAAAGTGATGTGGTCCTTGATGAATGGAGTGATGTGGTCCTTGATGAATGGAGTGATGCGGTTGAGAATTAATAGAGTGATGCAGTCCTTGATGAATAAAGTGATGTGGTCCTTGATGAATAAAGTGATGTGGTCCTTGATGAATGGAGTGATGCGGTTGAGAATTAATAGAGTGATGCAGTCCTTGATGAATAGAGTGATGTGGTTGAGAATTAATAGAGTGATGCAGTCCTTGATGAATAAAGTGATGTGGTCCTTGATGAATGGGGTGATGCAGTCCTTGATGAATGGAGTGATGTGGTCCTTGATGAATGGAGTGATGTGTTTGTTGATGAATGGAGTGACGCGGTCCTTGATGAATGGAGTGATGCAGTCCTTGATGAATGGAGTGATGAGGTCCACTATTAAATGAGTGTTGCGGTTCAGAATGCAGAGTGTATACTGTCCAGAATGAAGAGTGTATACCTTACGGTGTCAGAGTAAGGCCCTAAAAATTGTCTAAGCCACCCTAGTTATACTGTTCTCTCTGCTACTGCACAGCAAGCTGTACCGGAGCGTAATGTCTAGGTCCAAGAGGCTTCTAAACAGTTTCTACCCCAAGCCATAAGACTCCTGAACATCTAATCAAATGTCTACCCAGACTATTTGCATTCCCCCCTCTTTTACACTGCTGCTACCCTCTGTTATTATCTAAATATAGTCATTTTAATACCTTTACCTACATGTACATATTACCTCAATTACCTCGAGGCCTAACCGGTGGCCCAGCACAAAGACTCTGTACCAGTACCCCCTGTATATAGCCTCACTCTTGTTATTTTACTGCTGCTCTTTAATATTTTTTTTTTCTTTTATTTGATGTTTTTGGGGGGTATTTTTCTGAAAACTGCATTGTTGGTTAAGGGCTTGTAAGTAAGGTCAACACCTGTTGTTTTCAGCACCTTTGACAGATAAAATACAATTAGGGATGGCTATTTTCTACAGAGATGGCTATTTTCTACAGAGATGACTATTTTCTACAGAGATGGCTATTTTCTACAGAGATGGCTATTTTCTATAGAGATGGCTATTTTCTACAGAGATGGCTATTTTCTACAGAGATGGCTATTTTCTATAGAGATGGCTATTTTCTACAGAGATGGCTATTTTCTACAGAGATGGCTATTTTCTACAGAGATGGCTATTTTCTGTCATGTTTTGTCATTAATTATCATGTCTTGTCCCTGTGCTTCCCCTTCTATTCGTTTCCCTCTGGGTTCTTTCCCTCTTTCTATCCCTCTCTCTCCCCCTCCCTCTCTCACTCTCTCGCTCTCTCTTCTCTCTATCGTTCCGTTCCTGCTCCCAGCTGTTCCTATTCCCCTAATCAATCATTTAGTCTTCCCACACCTGTTCCCGATCCTTTTCCCTGATTAGAGTCCCTATTTCTCTCCTTGTTTTCCGTACCTGCCCTGTCGGATCCTTGTCTATATTCACCGTGCTGTGTCTATGTATTGCCCTGTCGTGTCGTGTTTCCCTCAGATGCTGCGTGGTGAGCAGGTGTCTGAGTCTGCTAGGTTCAAGTGCCTTCCCGAGGCAACCTGCAGTTCTTGATCAAGTCTCCAGTCTGTTCTCGTCTTTACGAGTAGTATTATGCCTTTTGTTTTGTTAAGTATCTTACTGGATTAAAAACTCTGTTTTCGCCAAGTCGCTTTTGGGTCCTCATTCACCTGCATAACAATTTTCTACAGAGATGGCTATTTTCTACAGAGATGGCTATTTTCTATAGAGATGGCTATTTTCTACAGAGATGGCTATTTTCTACAGAGATGGCTATTTTCTACAGAGATGGCTATTTTCTACAGAGATGGCTATTTTCTATAGAGATGGCTATTTTCTACAGAGATGGCTATTTTCTACAGAGATGGCTATTTTCTACAGAGATGGCTATTTTCTACAGAGATGGCTATTTTCTACAGAGATGGCTATTTTCTACAGAGATGGCTATTTTCTATAGGGATGGCTATTTTCTATAGAGTTGGCTATTTTCTACAGAGATGGCTATTTTCTATAGAGATGGCTATTTTCTATAGAGATGGCTATTTTCTATAGAGTTGGCTATTTTCTATAGAGATGGCTATTTTCTATAGAGATGGCTATTTTCTATAGAGATGGTTATTTTCTATATTCTATAGAGATGGCTATTTTCTATAGAGATGGTTATTTTCTATTTTCTATAGAGATGGTTATTTTCTATGTTCTATAGAGATGGCTATTTTCTATAGAGATGGCTATTTTTGTCTATTACAGTTGCAAAAACACAAAGATAGAAGCTTCAGAGAGTCAGAGACCACATGAATAGGCTGAAGCAAATCAACAGGCCTGCTGTACATTCCATCTATAATGGTCCCATTCAAATGAAGGTAAAGAAGACATGAAGCATCATTGAAAGTGGATAATAAAAACTGGTGTTGGTCCTTGATGGGAGAAGAAGAAAGATTCATTATTCTCTTCCCTGTCTCTTACTCTCCTTTATTCCACGTTATCGACCAACCACATAAAAGAACATCTTTACATGTGTATTTACTAGGGTCCCCATTAGCTGCTGCCAAGGCTGGTCAGCATCAAGTTAAACACACTTAAATTGAAATATGTGCTTTTTCTTCTAATTGGAAACCGTTTTTCTCTCATCTCTATTATGGAAGGAAATCTTTACATTAGTTTGATGTTGTGATCTTAAACATCCTTTTTCTTTTGTTTACCCCCTTTTTCTCAACAATTCTGTGATCTTGTCTCATCGCTGAAACTCCCCAGCAAACGTCACTGAAACATGACACGCCAAACCGTGCTTCTTAATATCAGGAAGCCAGTAGTACCAATGTTTCGGAGGAAACTCCGTTCAACTGATGACCGAAGTCAGCCTGCAGGTGCCCAGCCTGCCACAATGAGTCGCTTGAGCGCAATGAGCCAAGTATAGCCCCCCCGGCCAAACCCTCCACTAACCTGGATGATTGTGCTCCGGGACTCCCGGTCACAGCCAGTTGTGATACAGACTGTGATTGAACCCCAGGCTCTAGTGACACTGCAACACTGCAGTGCAGTTCCTTAGACCGCTGCGCCGCTGGGGAGGCCTAAGTTAAACATGCTTTATTGAAAAAAACTTTTATTTCTCATTGGAAACACTTTTCCATTCTATGTTTCTACCCATCGTCTAATGAATGTCTACCTCTCTGTCCTTGCATTAAAAACAATCTGAGTTAACTAGTTTTAATATTATTCTCTGTTTTAGTCCCAGCTCTCATTTATTCCACTACTTCCTTCTTTAGACTTCCTGGGGCAGACTGAGCCATGCAGGGGGGATCTGTACCACCACATTGGAATTCTGGGATGCCCGCTCTGCTCAGTTGGCATCACACGGCACAGCTGCCTGATGCCGGGGAAGCCAAATGCTCCTCTAGCCAGAGGAGACCACAGAGACTGTGGCAGGCTCAGTATCCACAGGAGAAAGAGGGAGAGGGCTGTGATGAAGGAAGGAAGAGAGAAAAGAAGTGAGTCAGCGAAGAGGAAGTAGAGATGTAACAGGGCCCCAGAGGAGGTGGAAGTGGTGTGGATAACTACTGTATGTAGACCAGAAGAACAGCACTATGAGGATATGCATTGCATACACGTGAAGGTTAAAGCTAACTGTTCTACAAGTTAAGTATGGTGCACTGTAGTAGCACACCTGACATATGAAAGGGAATGAGGGAAATGCATGGTGATCAGTATTTTTTCCAGAACCAATATTGGAAATACAAGTTATACTGTCATACATACAATATACACCAGTATTTAACACAGCACCACATAACATAAAATATTCTGATTTGTTTAGGGAACAGCAACATACAAACACATGTACAAACAGACCCGCCTGTTGGTTTGCGGTACTTAACTTCATCTATAATGTGATGGCACAGCAGGAGCCATCCCACTAGGCACAGATGTCAATTCAATGTCTATTCCACATTGGTTCAACATCATTTCAATAAAATGACGTTGAAACAATGTTGTTTCAACCAGTGTGTGCCCAGTCAGGTGGCAAACAGTGTTAAGCCAAGTTAAAGCTGCAGCCCCAGTGCTAGTTAGCCCAAACCCATTGTTCTGATATGTTCCCTGTCTAGTCATGCTGAACCCTCCACCAGAGCTGTTTAGAATAGATATCTACTTCTATTCTATTCTATTCTATAGTACATGTTGTTGTGTTGCTTTGAGCTCCATGGTAGCGCCACAGTCATCCTGGTGATAAAAAAACACTGGAATTGGCCAATCTGTCACAGTACTAGCACACACACACACACACACACACACACACACACACACACACACACACACACACACACACACACACACACACACACACACACACACACACACACACACACACACACACACACACACACACACACACACACACACACACACACACACACACACACACACACACACACACACACCTCTACATCTTGTCCAAACATATTTTCTATCACCTTCTCATCCACTGCCTTAGCCCATTTCAAGGTGTGTGATTGTGTGACAACGTGTGGAAACAGACACCAGTGGTTCAGTAGGTACATTGTGCTGTATTGGTGTGATAGAGTCCACAGACAGCTCATAGCACCTCATGTAATCACATATTATGAAACCTGGCTCAGGCAAAGAGAAGGTGTCAATAACACCCACGCTAGCCTGGTCCCAGATCAGTTTGTGCTGTCTCGCCAACAGATTGACCAATACAGATGCAGGATCTCAATTTGACAAGTTTCTCACAGCAGGAAAATAATCCTATAGCAACAGGAAATGTGAATTATTGTGTAGATTATTAAATTATTTTAGTTGGTGATCCATTTTTTGTTAGGGCAAATCAATTCTGAAATTTGTGGAAATTGCACAATTTAGAAGCCTTTTCAAATCTTGAATAGTCTAAGTTTGCATTTCCTGCAACAACAGGATGATCAAATTAAGATCCTTCATCTGAAGGAGTTGGCAAGACAGCACGAACAAATCTGAGACCAGGCTACACCAAAGTCAAACAGTCAAATCATAGTGTGTTACGACAACACGGCTTGGCTACTGAGGGGACTGCTGGAACCCGTTGTCCATGATGACGTGTTAGTTGGAGCCTTTTGTGAGTCTGGAGCTGGGCTACAGCCATTACATAACAGATTATCTAACTGGGCTTCATAAGGTTTCTTAAAGACTATTCAGTTAATATGTCATTTTTGAGTTTGTGCTAGTGTCTCCTCCCTGTTTCTTTGAACCAGGTACAGGAATCAATAGGCTGGTGTACTAGTAGGGGCTGACTCATAGAGACTTTGAACCAGGTACAGGAATCAATAGGCTGTTGTACTAGTAAGGGCTGACTCATAGAGATGTGTTGCACCCCAGAACTACTCAGTGATGCTCAATGACGCTGTTCAGAAAACAGAATATATGTTTTTCAGAAAATATGGCAAGTATAAACAATTTATTATTAGCCTATCACGAACTGGGCAGGATGTGTTTGAGTGTCTAACAAATCCATGCCTCGAGGTACTCACTCTTAAAAAGAACAGAACAGTGTGCATTGGTTTGGTATTTCAGGACTCTCTACTCAGCATAAAGGTTGAAGACATTATTCTTCAGCCACATGGATAAAAAAAACTAATTACGAATACCCCTGGACAGTTACACTTTTTTAATTCATTAACTACCACAGCTGATTAAACAAATAACCTAATCAGAAAGCCCTTGCTTAGTTGAATCAGGTGTGCTTGTTAAAGGAATGGATCCATAAAGTGGAAACGGCCGGAGGTTCTCGAGCAGAGGTTTAGGACCCAGTGACGACGGCTGTAGTGACCATGCTCTTGGCTGAAGGAGTCTAAAGGTCTGTGTCCAGTCTCCAGACATCCACAGCAGGGACCAGGCTCTCTATCAGTCACCCCTATCTGAGGCGCTTCTGGCCCAGCTGGCCGCTGTTGCAGCTGGGACTCTTGGCTCCCTCTCTGGGTCACTCTAGTCCTCTGTCTAGATTTCTATGGATTGTGGCCTGATTCTAAACAAAAGACCCAGAGTTGTCTCTGCTGAAAGAAGAGCATGTTATTATAAGACAGCATGGAGTCTTGATGCCAGAAAGTTATTTGTGCTATTTCTCAGCACTCTATTGAGGACTATTATTATCTTGGTTGAATGTGGATTGTGTTGGATGTGACCATGGGGAGTTCATTTCTTTATTTTTATTTAACTAGGCAAGTCAGTTAAGAGCAAAGTATTATTTACAATGCCAGCCTATGAACAGTGGGTTAACTGCCTGTTCAGGGACAGAACAACAGATTTTTACCTTGTCAGCTTAGGGATTCAATCCAGCAACCTTTCGGCTACCTGCCGTACTGCAGTAAAGATTCAGACATTGGACCACAGTCTTATTTGTCAATGCACCTTTCTAAAAGCTTCCCATATGAGAGTCTTTAGATACAGAAAGGTTGGATACAGAGCGGAGCGTAACCCACATAACAGTTCAACTCAGAGACGGAGAGGTCCCCCAATCAACCAGAGCTGTCAAGGCTCTGAAAATAATGAACCTCTCTATAAATGACAAACAGGCATCAATGGATAACCTTCCTGTACAATATTATTAATATAATTATTAAGCCAGGATCGTGTTAAGTGTATCTGAGAACAAGGCCAAAGGAGATATACAATTGTCCCACATATAACCACCCACCCACTCACACACATGGCAAGTTTGTACACTCAGTGGCCAGTTTATAAGGTACAGCACTTTT
The DNA here is from genome assembly GCF_021184085.1 of Oncorhynchus gorbuscha. NCBI lineage: Eukaryota > Metazoa > Chordata > Actinopteri > Salmoniformes > Salmonidae > Oncorhynchus > Oncorhynchus gorbuscha. The sequence continues at coordinate 6,107,682 of NC_060188.1, forward strand.
ACGAAAATGGTTTGCTCCTACAGACAGTAAGTCCAGTGGCCATGGCATGCTATATAACGCAGGCAGACAGGCATCGAGACATGCAGTTACTGTTCGATTGAACATTAGAATGATCGATAGTGGCAGGCGCGCCAGTTCCAGTATCTCAGAAACGGCTGGCCTTCTGGGCTTTTCACACTCAACAGTGTCTAGAGTTTACTGAGAATGGTGAGAGAAACAAAAAACATCCAGTCAGTGGCAGTCCAGTGGGTGAAAACAGCTGGTTGGTGAGAGGGGTGGAAGGAAAACAGGCGGGCCACATACAGGTAAAAGATATGTTTTTATTTCTTTATTTCACCTTTATTTAACCAGGTAGGCCAGTTGAGAACAAGTTCTCATTTACAACTGCGACCTGGCCAAGATAAAGCAAAGCAGTGCGACACAAACAACAACACAGAGTTACACATGGAATAAACAAATGTACAGTCAATAACACAATAGAAAAAAATCTATATACAATGTGTGCAAATGAGGTAAGATTGGGGATGTTAGGCAATAAATAGGCCGTAGTGGTGAAGTAATTACAATTTAGCTAATAAACACTGATAGATGTGCAGAAGATTATTTTTTTATCTTTATTTAACTAGGCAAGTCAGTTAAGATTAAGAACAAATTCTTATTTTCAATGACAGCCTAGGAACAGTGGGTTAACTGCCTGTTCAGGGGCAGAACGACAGATTTGTACCTTGTCAGCTCGGGGATACAAACTTGCAACCTTTCGGTTACTAGTCCAATGCTCTAACCACTAGGCTACCCTGCTGCCCCATGCGCAAGTAGAGATACTGGTGTGCAAAGGAGCAAAAAATAATAATAAATAACAATATTGGGATGAGGTAGTTGGATGGGCTATTTACAGATGGGCTATGTACAGGTGCAGTAATCGGTGAGCTGCTCTGACAGCTGATGCTTAAAGTTAGTGAGGGAGATATGAGTCTCCAGCTTCAGAGATTTTTGCAATTCGTTTCAGTCATTGGCAGCAGATAACTGGAAGGAAAAGCAGCCAAAGGAGGAATAGGCTTTGGGGGTGACCAGTGTAATATACCTGCTGGAGCGTGTCCTATGGGTGGGTGCTGCTATGGTGACCAGTGACCTGTGATAAGGGGGGGCTTTACCTAGCAAAGGCTTATAGATGACCTGGAGCCAGTGGGTTTGGTGACGAATATGAAGCCAGGGCCAGCCAACTAGAGCATACAGGTCACAGTGGTGGGTAGTATATGGGGCTTTGGTGACAAAACGGATGGCACTGTGATAGACTGCATCCAATTTGCGTTGGAGGCTATTTTATAAATGACATCGCCGAAGTCAAGGATCAGTAGGTTAGTCAGTTTTACTAGTGTATATTTGGCAGCATGAGTGCAGAATGCTTTGTTGCGAAATAGGAAGACTGTTCTAGATTTAATTTTGGATTGGAGATGCTTAATGTGAGTCTGGAAGGAGAGTTTACAATCTAACCAGACACCTAGGTATTTGTAATTGTACACATATTCTAAGTCAGAACCGTCTAGAGTAGTGATGCTGGACGGGCAGAAAGGTGCGGGCAGCGATCGGTTGAAGAGCATGCATTTAGTTTTACTTACATTTAAGAGCAGTTGGAGGCCACGGAAGGAGAGTTGTATGACATTGAAGCTCGTCTGGAGGTTACACAGTGTCCAAAGAAGGGCCAGAAGTATACAGAATGGTGTCGTCTGCGTAGAGGTGGATCAGAGAATCACCAGCAGCAAGAGCGACATCATTGATGTATACAGAGAAAAGACTCAGCCTGAGAATTGAACCCTGTGGCACCCCCATAGAGACTGCCAGAGGTCTAGGCAACTGGACTTCCGATTTGACACACTGAACTCTGTCTGAGAAGTAGTTAGTGAAGCAGGCGAGGCAGTCATTTGCGAAACTAAGGCTGTTGAGTCTGTCAATAAGAATGTGGTGATTGCCAGAGTCGAAAGCCTTGGCCAGGTCGATGAATAAGGCTTCACGGTATTGTATTTTATTGATGGTGGTTATGATATCATTCAGGACCTTGAGTGTGGCTGAGGTGCACCCATGACCAGCTCGGAAACCAGATTGCATAGCGGAGAAGGTACGGTGGCATTCAAAGCGGGCAGTAATCTGTTTGTTAACTTGGCTTTCGAAGAACTTAGAAAGGCAGGGTAGGATAAATATAGGTCTGTAACAGTTTGGGTCTAGATTGTCTCCACCGTTGAAGGGTGGAATGACTGCGGCAGCTTTCCAATCTTTGGGGATCTCAGACAATAAGAAACAGAGTTTCAACAGGCTAGTAATAGGGGTTGCAAGAATTTCGGCAGATCATTTTAGAAAGAGAAGGTCCAGATTGTCTAGCCCAGCTGATTTGTAGGGGTCCAGATTAACGGCACAGTACATAATGGCACAGTACAACAGTGGTGTGCAGAACAGCATCTCGGAATGCACAACTTGTTGGTCTTTGTCACGGATGGGCTATTACAGCAGACGACCACGCCGGGTTCCACTCCTATCAGCTGAAAACAAGAAGAAGCGGCTACAGTGGGCACCAGACCACCAACACTGGACAATTGAAGAGTGGAAAAATATTGCCTAGTCTGACAAATCCCGGTTCCTGTTATATCCTGCTGATGGTAGAGTCAGGATTTGGCGTAAGCAGCAGGAGTCGATGGCCTCATCCTGCCTGGTGTCAACGAGTATCCAAATCCATTGGACGTAGTGATCACAATATAGTAGCCATATCTAGCAAAACCAAAGTTACCAAGGCTGGGCCTATAATACATTTAGTAGTGATTACTATGTTGATGACGTAAATAATATTATCTGCTCTGTGGCGTGTAATGAGGAGCAACCACCCACATTTGTGAAATTGCTTAGTTCAGTTACTAATAAGCATGCATGTGTTAAGGAAATGACTGTAAAACCTGTTAAATCCACTTTGATTGATGAGGAATTGAGAAATTGTATGGTTGAGAGGGGATGAGGCAAAAGGAATGGCAAATAAGTCTGGCTGCACAAACATTTGACAAACATACTGAACATTTGAGGAATCATGTGACTAAACTGAATAAAAAGAAGAAACTAAACTATTAAACAAAGATAAATGACATAAAGAATGATAGTAAAAAGCTTTGGAGCACCTTAAATGAAATAATGTGCAAAAAGGCAAACTCAGCTCTATCATTCATTGAATCAGATTCATCACAAAACCCAATGATGTTGCTAACTACTTTAGTGATGTTTTCTTGGCAAGATTAGCAAATTTAAGCATGACATGCCAGCAACAAACGCCAACCCTACACTTCCAAGTATAACTGACAAAATTATGAAATACAAGTGTTGTCATTATAAATTCCGTAAAGTGAGTGTGGAAGAGGTGAAGAAATGATTGTTGTCTGTCAACAATGACAAGCCACCTGGGTCTGACAATGGATGGAAAAGGACTGAGGATAATAGCCTACTAGAATGTGTTTACCCTCAGGCCTGGAGGGAAGCAAAAGTCATTCCACCACTTAAGAATAGTAAAGCCCCTTTTACCGATTCAAATAACAGACCAATCAGCTTACCAAAACCCTTAGTAAACTTTTAGAAACATGGTGTTTGGCCAGATACAATGATCATACAATTAGAAAACAGACTTTCAGCACGCTTATAGGGAAGAACATTCAACATGCACAGCACTTACACAAATGACTGATGATTGGTGAATCAACTACAGCAAGTGAAATCACTGCAATTGTTTTACATTTCCACCTGACTGACGTGCCCAAAGTAAACTGCCTGTTGCTCAGGCCCTGAAGCCAGGATATGCATATTATTGGTACAATTGGAAAGAAAACACTGTGAAGTTTGTAGAAATGGTACAATAATGTAGGCAACAATAACACAATAGATATGGTAGGAGACAATCCAAAGAAAGACCAACCAGATTTTTATTTGAAATCATCAAATCATTCACTAAACCCTAAACCCTAAACCTCAATTTAACCTTGTAATGAATAATGTGTAAATGGAGCAAGTTGAGGTGATTAAACTGCTTGGAGTAACCCTGGATTGTAAAACTGTCATGGTCAAAACATCTTGATGCAACATTTGCTAAAATTGGGAGAAGTCTGTCCATAATAAAGCTGCCTTTTTAACAACACTATCAACCACGCAGGTCCTACAGGCGCTAGTTTTGTCGCCCCTGGACCACTGTCCAGTTGTGTGGTCAGGTGCCACAAAGACATGAATAATATGTATATCAATCTCTCATGGCTCAAAGTAGAGGAGAGATTGACTTCAGCACTAAATGTTTTTGTAAGAAGTGTTGACATGTTGAATGCACCGACCTATCTGTTTAAACTACTAGCACCGAACTCGGACACGCATGCATTCCCCACAATGCCACAAGACATACACATACTAACACATGCACTCTACACGCATGGATTTTGTATTGTAGATATGTGATAGTAGAGTAGTGGTCTGAGGGCACACACTTAATGTGTTGTGAAAAGTGTTATGAAGTGTAATGTCATGTAATATTATAACTGCCTTAATGTTGCTGGACCCCAGGAAGACTAGCTGCTGCCTTGGCAGGAACTAATGCTTTTCATTAATAAATACAAATACAGGCTGGTGGCGGTGTTGTAATGATGTGGGGAATGTTTTCCTGGCACATGTTAGGTCCCTTGATACCAATTGAACATGTTTCCATGCTCTGAAGAATTCAGGCTGCTCTGGAGACAAAAGGGGGTCCGACCCAGTACCAGATAGGTGTACCTAATAAACTGGCCAGAGTGTTAAATATCATTTTTATTGTGTTGTACTGAGCCATTTAATTTATGTTCATATGTTTTACTATGTCTTATTGTTGTTGCGTTGTCGAGAGGGAATCATTAAGTACCGATCGCTGCAGCTGTACATAGTCTATCTGCAAATAGCCCACCCATTTTTACTTACCTCATCCCCATACTGTTTTTATTTATTTACTTTTCTGCTCTTTTGCACACCAATATCTCTACCTGTATATGACCATCTGATCATTTATCACTCCAGTGTTAATCTGCAAAATTGTAATTATTCGCCTACCTCATGCCTTTTGCACACAATGTATATAGACTCCACTTTTTTTTCTTCCTATTGTGTTATTGACTTGTTAATTGTTTACTCCATGTGTAACTCTGTGTTGTCTGCTCACACTGCTATGCTTTATCTTGGCCAGGTCGCAGTTGCAAATGAGAACTTGTTCTCAACTAGCCTACCTGGTTAAATAAAGGTGAAATAAAAAAAATATATATAAAAAAAAGTAGGCATTTCATTGGACGATGTTTACCATGTGTATCCTGTACATACTGCTGGGTGGCGCAGCGTTCTAAAGCACTGTATCTCAGTGCTAGAGGCGTCACTACAGACCCTGGTTTTATCCTGAGCTGTGTCACAACCAATTGGGAGTCCAATAGGGTGGCATACAATTGGCACAGCGTCGCCAGGGTTAGGGGAGGGTTTGGCTGGGGTGGGCTGTCATTAAAATCTAAAATATGATTAATAAAACGTGAACACACACACACACACACACACACACACACACACACACACACACACACACACACAGACACACACACACACACACACACAGACACACACACACCCCTCTGAGGCCATGCCAGGGCCTGATGGCCGGCCGGGTGGTGTGTGGGCTGCCATTATCCATACCACTCAAGAGCAGCATGGTATTATGTAATCACAAGCTGTGGAATATATTGTTTGTTTGCAATTACCAACCCATCAAGAGCTTCATATTGCAACAAATAAAATACAACTTTATTATCCATTGGTTGGAACGGAAATGTGTGTTCTGCCTTTCCCAACACACACACAGACACACACACAAACACATACACACACACACAAACACTGAGATGTACAGGGTCAGCAGCAGAGCAGTTCCCGGTCTGCCTCTCTAAACTCTATGCTATTGTTGCCCCATATTGGAAAATAAAGTGGACCCTGGATACTCAGTGTGCTGCATCTTGATATAGAAAAGTAGGACGTGGTTCAGCTGGGTGACTAGCTTACAGACAATACAATGTCTTCTTATCTTGCAAAATGCAGAAAATACATTCTCTTATCTTGCAAAATGCAGAAAATACATTCTCTTATCTTGCAATATGCAGAAAATACATTCTCTTATCTTGCAAAGGACAGAAAATACAATATATTCTTATCAAATAAAATCAAATGTATTTATAAAGTCCTTCTTACATCAGCTGATATCTCAAAGTGCTGTTCAGAAACCCAGCCTAAAACCCCAAACAGCAAGCAATGCAGGTGTAGAAGCACGGTGGCTAGGAAAAACTCCCTAGAAAGGCCAAAACCTAAGAAGAAACCTAGAGAGGAACCAGGCTATGAGGGGTGGCCAGTCCTCTTCTGGCTGTGCCGGGTGGAGATTATAACAGAACATGGCCAAGATGTTCAAATGTTCATAGATGACCAGCAGGGTCAAATAATAATAATCACAGTGGTTGTCGAAGGTGCAGGTCAGCACCTCAGGAGTGAATGTCAGTTGGCTTTTCATAGCCGATCATTAAGTGTATCTCTACCGTTCCTGCTGTCTCTAGAGAGCTGAAAACAGCAGGTCTGGGACAGGTTGCACGTCCGGTGAACAGGTCAGGGTTCCATAGCCGCAGGCAGAACAGTTGAAACTGGAGCAGCAGCACGGCCAGGTGGACTGGGGACAGCAAGGAGTCATCATGACAGGTAGTCCTGAGGCATGGTCCTAGGGCTCAGGTCCTCCCACAGAGAGAAGAAAAAAAGAAAGAAAGAAAGAAAGAAAGAATGAAAGAAAGAAAAGAAAGAGAGAATTAGAGAAAGCATACTTAAATTCACACAGGACACCGGATAAGACAGGATAAGCCCCCCGATACATAAACTACTGCAGCATAAATACTGGAGGCTGAGACAGGAGGGGTCAGGAGACACTGTGGCCCCATCCGATGATATCCCCGGACAGGGCCAAACAGGCAGGATATAACCCCACCCACTTTGCCAAAGCACAGCCCCCACACCACTAGAGGGATATCTTCTTTCCACCAACTTACCATCCTGAGACAAAGCCGAGTATAGCCCACAAAGATCTCCGCCACGGCACAACCCAAGGGGGGGCGCCAACCCAGACAGGAAAATAACGTCAGTGACTTAACCCACTCAAGTGGCAAACAACTCCTTGGGATGGCATGGAAGAGCACCAGTAAGCCAGTGACTCAGCCTCTGTAATAGGGTTAGAAACAGAGAATCCCAGTGGAGAGAGGGAAACCGGCCAGGCAGAGACAGTAAGGGCGGTTCATTGCTCCAGTGCCTTTCCGTTCACCTTCACACTCCTGGGCCAGACGACACTCAATCATAGGACCTACTGAAGAGATGAGTCTTCAGTAAAGACTTAAAGGTTGAGACCGAGTTTGCGTCTCTGACATGGGTAGGCAGACCGTTAAAAATGGAGCTCTATAGGAGAAAGCCCTGCCTCCAGCTGTTTGCTTAGAAATTCTAGGGACAATTAGGAGGTCTGCATCTTGTAACCGTAGTGTACGTGTAGGTATGTACGGCAGGACTACATCGGAAAGATAGGTAGGAGCAAGCCCATGTAATGCTTTGTAGGTTAGCAGTAAAGCCTTGAAATCAGCCCTTGCCTTAACAGGAAGCCAGTGTGGAGAGGCTAGCACAGGAGTAATATGATCAAATCTTTAGCACTAACTGAAGTTTATTTAGTGCATTATCCGGGTAGCCGGAAAGTAGAGCATTGCAGTAGTCTAACCTAGAAGTGACAAAAGCATGGATTCATTTTTATAATCATTTTCAGACAGACATTTTCTGATTTTTGCAATGTTAGGTAGATGGAAAAAAATGGTCCTTGAAATACATTACATTACATTTAAGTCATAGTCCTGATATGTTCGTCAAAAGAGAGATCAGGGTCCAGAGTAAACAATATTTAGAGCAAACAATATTTAGCTTTATCTGGGACGCTAAACCAGACAAAATAAAGTGTGCCTATCTATATATTGAATATGAATTGGGTGGGTTGAGATTATTATTATGTTTAAAAATGGCGTTTTTGCCATTGTGCAGATTGCCATGTCTCATTTTCGATTAATTGAAAATGATACTTTTTTCAAAGTATCTCTCTTTTTCAAACAAGCATTGCAGAGCTTGTCATGCAGGTGAATGAGGACCCAAAAGCGACTTGGCGAAAACAGAGTATTTAATCCAGAATAAACTTTACAAAACAAAAAACATAATACTACACGTAAAGACGAGAACAGACTGGAGACTTGATCGAGAACTGCAGGTTGCCTCGGGAAGGCACTTGAACCTAGCAGACTCAGACACCTGCTCACCACGCAGCATCTGAGGGAAACACGACACGACAGGGCAAAACATAGACACAGCACGGTGAATTATAAATGAGGATCCGACAGGGCAGGTACGGGAAACAAGGAGAGAAATAGGGACTCTAATCAGGGAAAAGGATCGGGAACAGGTGTGGGAAGACTAAATGATGATTAGGGGAATAGGAACAGCTGGGAGCAGGAACGGAACGATAGAGAGAAGAGAGAGCGAGAGAGTGAGAGAGGGAGGGGGAGAGAGAGGGATAGAAAGAGGGAAAGAACCTAATAAGACCAGCAGAGGGAAACGAATAGAATGGGAAGCACAGGGACAAGACATGATAATAAATGACAAAACATGACAGTACCCCCCACTCACCGAGCGCCTCCTGGCGCACTCGAGGAGGAATCCTGGCGGCAACGGAGGAAATCATCAATGAGTGAACGGTCCAGCACGTCCCGAGACGGAACCCAACTCCTCTCCTCAGGACCGTAACCCTCCCAATCCACTAAGTATTGGTGACCCCGTCCCGAGAACGCATGTCCATGATCTTATGTACCTTGTAAATAGGTGCGCTCTCGACAAGGACGGGAGGGGGGAGGGAAGACGAACGGGGGTGCGAAGAAAGGGCTTAACACAGGAGACATGGAAGACAGGATGGACGCGACGAAGATGTCGCGGAAGAAGCAGTCGCACAGCGACAGGATTGACGACCTGGGAGACACGGAACGGACCAATGAACCGCGGAGTCAACTTACGAGAAGCTGTCGTAAGAGGAAGGTTGCGAGTGGAAAGCCACACTCTCTGGCCGCAACAATACCTAGGACTCTTAATCCTGCGTTTATTGGCGGCTCTCACAGTCTGTGCCCTGTAGCGGCAAAGTGCAGACCTCACCCTCCTCCAGGTGCGCTCACAACGTTGGACAAACGCTTGAGCGGAGGGAACGCTGGACTCGGCAAGCTGGGAAGAGAATAGAGGAGGCTGGTAACCCAGACTACTCTGAAACGGAGATAACCCGGTAGCAGACGAAGGAAGCGAGTTGTGAGCGTATTCTGCCCAGGGGAGCTGTTCTGCCCAAGACGCAGGGTTTCTGAAAGAAAGGCTGCGTAGTATGCGACCAATCGTCTGATTGGCCCTCTCTGCTTGACCGTTAGACTGGGGATGAAACCCGGAAGAGAGACTGACGGACGCACCAATCAAACGACAGAATAATAATAATAATAATAATATATGCCATTTAGCAGACGCTTTTATCCAAAGCGACTTACAGTCATGTGTGCATACATTCTACGAACTCCCTCCAAAACTGTGACGTGAATTGCGGGCCTCTGTCTGAAACGGCGTCTAACGGGAGGCCATGAATTCTGAACACATTCTCGATAATGATTTGTGCCGTCTCCTTAGCGGAAGGAAGTTTAGCGAGGGGAATGAAATGTGCCGCCTTAGAGAACCTATCGACAACCGTAAGAATCACAGTCTTCCCCGCAGACAAAGGCAGACCGGTAATGAAGTCTAGGGCGATGTGAGACCATGGTCGAGAAGGAATGGGGAGCGGTCTGAGACGACCGGCAGGAGGAGAGTTACCCGACTTAGTCTGCGCGCAGTCCGAACAAGCAGCCACGAAACGGCGCGTGTCACGCTCCTGAGTCGGCCACCAAAATCGCTGGCGAATAGACGCAAGAGTGCCTCGAACACCGGGATGACCAGCTAACTTGGCAGAGTGAGCCCACTGAAGAACAGCCAGACGAGTGGAAACAGGAACGAAAAGGAGGTTACTAGGACAAGCGCGCGGAGACGCAGTGTGCGTGAGTGCTTGCTTAACCTGTCTTTCAATTCCCCAGACTGTCAACCCGACAACACGCCCATAAGGAAGAATCCCCTCGGGATCAGTAGAAGCCACAGAAGAACTAAACAGACGGGATAAGGCATCAGGCTTGGTGTTCTTGCTACCCGGACGGTAAGAAATCACAAACTCGAAACGAGCGAAAAACAACGCCCAACGAGCTTGACGGGCATTAAGTCGTTTGGCAGAACGGATGTACTCAAGGTTCTTATGGTCTGTCCAAACGACAAAAGGAACGGTCGCCCCTCCAACCACTGTCGCCATTCGCCTAGGGCTAAGCGGATGGCGAGCAGTTCACGGTTACCCACATCATAGTTGCGCTCAGATGGCGACAGGCGATGAGAAAAATAAGCGCAAGGATGAACCTTATCGTCAGACTGGAAGCGCTGGGATAGAATGGCTCCCACGCCTACCTCTGAAGCGTCAACCTCGACAATGAATTGTCTAGTGACGTCAGGAGTAACGAGGATAGGAGCGGACGTAAAACGTTCTTTTAGAAGATCAAAAGCTCCCTGGGCGGAACCGGACCACTTAAAACACGTCTTGACAGAAGTAAGAGCTGTGAGAGGGGCAGCAACTTGACCGAAATTACGAATGAAACGCCGATAGAAATTAGCAAAACCTAAAAAGCGCTGCAACTCGACACGTGACCTTGGAACGGGCCAATCACTGACAGCTTGGACCTTAGCGGAATCCATCTGAATGCCTTCAGCGGAAATAACGGAACCGAGAAAAGTAACGGAGGAGACATGAAAAGAGCACTTCTCAGCCTTTACGTAGAGACAATTCTCTAAAAGGCGCTGTAGAACACGTCGAACGTGCTGAACATGAATCTCGAGTGACGGTGAAAAAATCAGGATATCGTCAAGATAGACAAAAACAAAGATGTTCAGCATGTCTCTCAGAACATCATTAACTAATGCCTGAAAAACAGCTGGCGCATTGGCGAGACCAAACGGCAGAACCCGGTACTCAAAATGCCCTAACGGAGTGTTAAACGCCGTTTTCCACTCGTCCCCCTCTCTGATGCGCACGAGATGGTAAGCGTTACGAAGGTCCAACTTAGTAAAGCACCTGGCTCCCTGCAGAATCTCGAAGGCTGATGACATAAGGGGAAGCGGATAACGATTCTTAACCGTTATGTCATTCAGCCCTCGATAATCCACGCAGGGGCGCAGAGTACCGTCCTTCTTCTTAACAAAAAGAACCCCGCCCCGGCCGGAGAGGAAGAAGGCACTATGGTACCGGCGTCAAGAGACACAGATAAATAATCCTCGAGAGCCTTACGTTCGGGAGCCGACAGAGAGTATAGTCTACCCCGAGGAGGAGTGGTCCCCGGAAGGAGATCAATACTACAATCATACGACCGGTGAGGAGGAAGGGAGTTGGCTCGGGACCGACTGAAGACCGTGCGCAGATCATGATATTCCTCCGGCACTCCTGTCAAATCGCCAGGTTCCTCCTGAGAAGTGGGGACAGAGGAAATGGGAGGGATGGCAGACATTAAGCACTTCACATGACAAGATACGTTCCAGGATAGGATAGAATTACAAGACCAATTAATAGAAGGATTATGACATACTAGCCAGGGATGACCCAAAACAACAGGTGTGAAAGGTGAACGAAAAATCAAAAAAGAAATAGTCTCACTGTGGTTACCAGATACTGTGAGAGTTAAAGGTAGTGTCTCAAATCTGATACTGGGAAGATGACTACCATCTAAGGCAAACATGGGCGTAGGCTTGTCTAACTGTCTGAAAGGAATGTTATGTTTCCGAACCCATGCTTCGTCCATGAAACAACCCTCAGCCCCAGAGTCAATCAAGGCACTGCATGTAGCACCCGAACCGGTCCAGCGTAGATGGACCGACATAGTAGTACAAGATCTAGATGAAGAGACCTGAGTAGTAGCGCTCACCAGTAGCCCTCCGCTTACTGATGGGCTCTGGCCTCTTACTGGACATGAATTAACAAAATGTCCATCAAATCCGCAATAGAGGCACAGGCGGTTGGTGATCCTCCGTTCCCTCTCCTTAGTCGAGATGCGAATCCCTCCCAGCTGCATGGGCTCAGTCTCAGAACCAGAGGAGGGAGATGGTTGCGATGCGGAGCAGGGAAACACCGTTGATGCGAGCTCTCTTCCACGAGCCTGGTGACGAAGATCTACCCGTCGTTCTATGCGGATGGCGAGAGCAATCAAAGAGTCCACACTGGAAGGAACCTCCCGAGAGAGAATCTCATCTTTGACCACTGTGTGGAGTCCCTCCAGAAAACGAGCGAGCAGCGCCGGCTCGTTCCAGTCACTAGAGGCAGCAAGAGTACGAAACTCTATAGAGTAATCCGTTATGGATCGATCACCTTGGCATAGGGAAGCCAGGACCCTAGAAGCCTCCCCACCAAAAACTGAACGGTCAAAAACCCGAATCATCTCCTCTTTAAAGTTCTGGTAATTGTTAGAACAATCAGCCCTTGCCTCCCAGATAGCTGTGCCCCACTCTCGGGCCCGGCCAGTAAGGAGTGAAATGACGTAAGCAACCCGAGCTCTCTCTCTAGAGTATGTGTTGGGTTGGAGAGAGAACACAATCTCACACTGGGTGAGAAAGGAGCGGCACTCAGTGGGCTGCCCGGAGTAGCAAGGTGGGTTATTAACCCTAGGTTCTGGAGGCTCGGCAGGCCAGGAAGTAACAGGTGGCACGAGACGAAGACTCTGGAACTGTCCAGAGAGGTCGGAAACCTGAGCGGCCAGGCTCTCCACGGCATGGCGAGCAGCAGACAATTCCTGCTCGTGTCTGCCGAGCATGGCTCCTTGGATCTCGACGGCAGTGTTACGAGCGTCTGTAGTCGCTGGGTCCATTCCTCGGTCGGATCCTTCTGTCATGCAGGTGAATGAGGACCCAAAAGCGACTTGGCGAAAACAGAGTATTTAATCCAGAATAAACTTTACAAAACAAAAAACATAATACTACACGTAAAGACGAGAACAGACTGGAGACTTGATCGAGAACTGCAGGTTGCCTCGGGAAGGCACTTGAACCTAGCAGACTCAGACACCTGCTCACCACGCAGCATCTGAGGGAAACACGACACGACAGGGCAAAACATAGACACAGCACGGTGAATTATAAATGAGGATCCGACAGGGCAGGTACGGGAAACAAGGAGAGAAATAGGGACTCTAATCAGGGAAAAGGATCGGGAACAGGTGTGGGAAGACTAAATGATGATTAGGGGAATAGGAACAGCTGGGAGCAGGAACGGAACGATAGAGAGAAGAGAGAGCGAGAGAGTGAGAGAGGGAGGGGGAGAGAGAGGGATAGAAAGAGGGAAAGAACCTAATAAGACCAGCAGAGGGAAACGAATAGAATGGGAAGCACAGGGACAAGACATGATAATAAATGACAAAACATGACAGAGCTGGCTACAATTTAAATGTCATCCCCCTGAAAAGATAGAACAAATATTACAAAGAAATATTATGGCTGAACTCAAATGTGTTGGTTGATAAAATACCTGTATTTATGGAAAAGATGTTTGAAAAGGGTATTTTGTTGTTAAATGATATTGTAAATTGCAACGGTAGAGTTATGTCCTTCATGGAGTTACCAGAATAGTATGGGAAGGTCTGCTCAATCAAAGAGTACAATCAATTGATTACAGCATTACCCCAAAAATGGAGGAGGCAGGTGGCAGCGGGAGGAGGCAGGGAACTGGTCTGTCTGCCCAATATAAAGGATCAAAACTGGAGGAGGCAGGTGGCAGCGGGAGGAGGTAGGGAACTAGTCTGTCTGCCCAATATAAAGGATCAAAACTGGAGGAGGCAGGTGGCAGCGGGAGGAGGCAGGGAACTGGTCTGTCTGCCCAATATAAAGGATCAAAACTGGAGGAGGCAGGTGGCAGCGGGAGGAGGCAGGGAACTGGTCTGTCTGCCCAATATAAAGGATCAAAACTGGAGGAGGCAGGTGGCAGCGGGAGGAGGCAGGGAACTGGTCTGTCTGCCTAATATAAAGGATCAAAACTGGAGGAGGCAGGTGGCAGCGGGAGGAGGTAGGGAACTGGTCTGTCTGCCTAATATAAAGGATCAAAACTGGAGGAGGCAGGTGGCAGCGGGAGGAGGCAGGGAACTGGTCTGTCTGCCTAATATAAAGGATCAAAACTGGAGGAGGCAGGTGGCAGCGGGAGGAGGCAGGGAACTGGTCTGTCTGCCCAATATAAAGGATCAAAACTGGAGGAGGCAGGTGGCAGTGGGAGGAGGTGTCGTGTCGTGTTTCCCTCAGATGCTGCGTGGTGAGCAGGTGTCTGAGTCTGTTTGGTTCAAGTGCCTTCCCGAGGCAACCTGCTGTTCAAGATCGAGTCTCCAGTCGGTTCTCGTCATTTCGAGTGAAAGTTGTGTTTTTTTGATTGTATTTTACTTTACTGGATTAAAGACTCTGTTTTCGCCAAGTCGCTTTTGGGTCCTCATTCACCTGCATGACAGAAGGATCCGACCAAGGAATGGACCCAGCGACTACAGACGCTCGTAACACTGCCGTCGAGATCCAAGGAGCCATGCTCGGCAGACACGAGCAGGAATTGTCTGCTGCTCGCCATGCCGTGGAGAACCTGGCCGCTCAGGTTTCCGACCTCTCTGGACAGTTCCAGAGTCTTCGTCTCGTGCCACCTGTTACTTCCTGGCCTGCCGAGCCTCCAGAACCTAGGGTTAATAACCCACCTTGCTACTCCGGGCAGCCCACTGAGTGCCGCTCCTTTCTCACCCAGTGTGAGATTGTGTTCTCTCTCCAACCCAACACATACTCTAGAGAGAGAGCTCGGGTTGCTTACGTCATTTCACTCCTTACTGGCCGGGCTCGAGAGTGGGGCACAGCTATCTGGGAGGCAAGGGCGGATTGCTCTAACAAATACCAGAACTTTAAAGAGGAGATGATTCGGGTTTTTGACCGTTCAGTTTTTGGTAGGGAGGCTTCTAGGGCCCTGGCTTCCCTATGCCAAGGTGATCGATCCATAACGGATTACTCTATTGAGTTTCGCACTCTTGCTGCCTCTAGTGAGTGGAACGAGCCGGCGCTGCTCGCTCGTTTTCTGGAGGGACTCCACGCAGTGGTTAAGGATGAGATTCTCTCCCGGAGGTTCCTTCAGATGTGGACTCTTTGATTGCTCTCGCCATCCGCATAGAACGACGGGTAGATCTTCGTCACCGGGCTCGTGGAAGAGAGCTCGCATCAACGGTGTTTCCCTGCTCCGCATCGCAACCATCTCCTCCTCTGGCTCAGAGACTGAGCCCATGCAGCTGGGAGGGATTCGCATCTCGACTAAGGAGAGGGAACGGAGGATCACCAACCGCCTGTGCCTCTATTGCGGAGTTGCTGGACATTTTGTTAATTCATGTCCAGTAAAAGCCAGAGCTCATCTGTAAGCGGAGGGCTACAGGTGAGCGCAACTACTCAAGTCTCTCCATCAAAATCCTGTACTACTTTGTCGGTCCATCTACGCTGGACCGGTTCGGGTGCTACATGCAGTGCCTTGATAGACTCTGGGGCTGAGGGTTGTTTCATGGACGAAGCATGGGTTCGGAAACATGACATTCCTTTCAGAGAGTTAGAGAAGCCTACGCCCATGTTCGCCTTAGATGGTAGTCATCTTCCCAGTATCAGATTTGAGACACTACCTTTAACCCTCACAGTATCTGGTAACCACAGTGAGACTATTTCTTTTTTGATTTTTCGTTCACCTTTTACACCTGTTGTTTTGGGTCATCCCTGGCTAGTATGTCATAATCCTTCTATTAATTGGTCTAGTAATTATATCCTATCCTGGAACGTTTCTTGTCATGTGAAGTGTTTAATGTCTGCCATCCCTCCCGTTTCTTCTGTCCCTACTTCTCAGGAGGAACCTGGCGATTTGACAGGAGTGCCGGAGGAATATCACGATATGCGCACGGTCTTCAGTCGGTCCCGAGCCAACTCCCTTCCTCCTCACCGGTCGTATGATTGTAGTATTGATCTCCTTCCGGGGACCACTCCTCCTCGGGGTAGACTATACTCTCTGTCGGCTCCCGAACGTAAGGCTCTCGAGGATTATTTATCTGTGTCTCTTGACGCCGGTACCATAGTGCCTTCTTCCTCTCCGGCCGGGGCGGGGTTCTTTTTTTGTTAAGAAGAAGGACGGTACTCTGCGCCCCTGCGTGGATTATCGAGGGCTGAATGACATAACGGTTAAGAATCGTTATCCGCTTCCCCTTATGTCATCAGCCTTCGAGATTCTGCAGGGAGCCAGGTGCTTTACTAAGTTGGACCTTCGTAACGCTTACCATCTCGTGCGCATCAGAGAGGGGGACGAGTGGAAAACGGCGTTTAACACTCCGTTAGGGCATTTTGAGTACCGGGTTCTGCCGTTTGGTCTCGCCAATGCGCCAGCTGTTTTTCAGGCATTAGTTAATGATGTTCTGAGGGACATGCTGAACATCTTTGTTTTTGTCTATCTTGACGATATCCTGATTTTTTCACCGTCACTCGAGATTCATGTTCAGCACGTTCGACGTGTTCTACAGCGCCTTTTAGAGAATTGTCTCTACGTAAAGGCTGAGAAGTGCTCTTTTCATGTCTCCTCCGTTACTTTTCTCGGTTCCGTTATTTCCGCTGAAGGCATTCAGATGGATTCCACTAAGGTCCAAGCTGTCAGTGATTGGCCCGTTCCAAGGTCACGTGTCGAGTTGCAGCGCTTTTTAGGTTTCGCTAATTTCTATCGGCGTTTCATTCGTAATTTCGGTCAAGTTGCTGCCCCTCTCACAGCTCTTACCTCTGTCAAGACGTGTTTTAAGTGGTCCGGTTCCGCCCAGGGAGCTTTTGATCTTCTAAAAGAACGTTTTACGTCCGCTCCTATCCTCGTTACTCCTGACGTCACTAGACAATTCATTGTCGAGGTTGACGCTTCAGAGGTAGGCGTGGGAGCCATTCTATCCCAGCGCTTCCAGTCTGACGATAAGGTTCATCCTTGCGCTTATTTTTCTCATCGCCTGTCGCCATCTGAGCGCAACTATGATGTGGGTAACCGTGAACTGCTCGCCATCCGCTTAGCCCTAGGCGAATGGCGACAGTGGTTGGAGGGGGCGACCGTTCCTTTTGTCGTTTGGACAGACCATAAGAACCTTGAGTACATCCGTTCTGCCAAACGACTTAATGCCCGTCAAGCTCGTTGGGCGTTGTTTTTCGCTCGTTTCGAGTTTGTGATTTCTTACCGTCCGGGTAGCAAGAACACCAAGCCTGATGCCTTATCCCGTCTGTTTAGTTCTTCTGTGGCTTCTACTGATCCCGAGGGGATTCTTCCTTATGGGCGTGTTGTCGGGTTGACAGTCTGGGGAATTGAAAGACAGGTTAAGCAAGCACTCACGCACACTGCGTCGCCGCGCGCTTGTCCTAGTAACCTCCTTTTCGTTCCTGTTTCCACTCGTCTGGCTGTTCTTCAGTGGGCTCACTCTGCCAAGTTAGCTGGTCATCCCGGTGTTCGAGGCACTCTTGCGTCTATTCGCCAGCGCTTTTGGTGGCCGACTCAGGAGCGTGACACGCGCCGTTTCGTGGCTGCTTGTTCGGACTGCGCGCAGACTAAGTCGGGTAACTCTCCTCCTGCCGGTCGTCTCAGACCGCTCCCCATTCCTTCTCGACCATGGTCTCACATCGCCCTAGACTTCATTACCGGTCTGCCTTTGTCTGCGGGGAAGACTGTGATTCTTACGGTTGTCGATAGGTTCTCTAAGGCGGCACATTTCATTCCCCTCGCTAAACTTCCTTCCGCTAAGGAGACGGCACAAATCATTATCGAGAATGTGTTCAGAATTCATGGCCTCCCGTTAGACGCCGTTTCAGACAGAGGCCCGCAATTCACGTCACAGTTTTGGAGGGAGTTCTGTCGTTTGATTGGTGCGTCCGTCAGTCTCTCTTCCGGGTTTCATCCCCAGTCTAACGGTCAAGCAGAGAGGGCCAATCAGACGATTGGTCGCATACTACGCAGCCTTTCTTTCAGAAACCCTGCGTCTTGGGCAGAACAGCTCCCCTGGGCAGAATACGCTCACAACTCGCTTCCTTCGTCTGCTACCGGGTTATCTCCGTTTCAGAGTAGTCTGGGTTACCAGCCTCCTCTGTTCTCATCCCAGCTTGCCGAGTCCAGCGTTCCCTCCGCTCAAGCGTTTGTCCAACGTTGTGAGCGCACCTGGAGGAGGGTGAGGTCTGCACTTTGCCGTTACAGGGCACAGACTGTAAGAGCCGCCAATAAACGCAGGATTAAGAGTCCAAGGTATTGTTGCGGCCAGAGAGTGTGGCTTTCCACTCGCAACCTTCCTCTTACGACAGCTTCTCGTAAGTTGACTCCGCGGTTCATTGGTCCGTTCCGTGTCTCCCAGGTCGTCAATCCTGTCGCTGTGCGACTGCTTCTTCCGCGACATCTTCGTCGCGTCCATCCTGTCTTCCATGTCTCCTGTGTCAAGCCCTTTCTTCGCACCCCCGTTCGTCTTCCCTCCCCCCTCCCGTCCTTGTCGAGAGCGCACCTATTTACAAGGTACATAAGATCATGGACATGCGTTCTCGGGGACGGGGTCACCAATACTTAGTGGATTGGGAGGGTTACGGTCCTGAGGAGAGGAGTTGGGTTCCGTCTCGGGACGTGCTGGACCGTTCACTCATTGATGATTTCCTCCGTTGCCGCCAGGATTCCTCCTCGAGTGCGCCAGGAGGCGCTCGGTGAGTGGGGGGTACTGTCATGTTTTGTCATTGATTATCATGTCTTGTCCCTGTGCTTCCCCTTCTATTCGTTTCCCTCTGCTGGTCTTATTAGGTTCTTTCCCTCTTTCTATCCCTCTCTCTCCCCCCCTCTCTCACTCTCCCGCTCTCTCTTCTCTCTATCGTTCCGTTCCTGCTCCCAGCTGTTCCTATTCCCCTAATCAATCATTTAGTCTTCCCACACCTGTTCCCGATCCTTTTCCCTGATTAGAGTCCCTATTTCTCTCCTTGTTTTCCGTTCCTGCCCTGTCGGATCCTTGTCTAGAATTCACCGTGCTGTGTTTGTGTATCGCCCTGTCGTGTCGTGTTTCCCTCAGATGCTGCGTGGTGAGCAGGTGTCTGAGTCTGTTTGGTTCAAGTGCCTTCCCGAGGCAACCTGCTGTTCAAGATCGAGTCTCCAGTCGGTTCTCGTCATTTCGAGTGAAAGTTGTGTTTTTTTGATTGTATTTTACTTTACTGGATTAAAGACTCTGTTTTCGCCAAGTCGCTTTTGGGTCCTCATTCACCTGCATGACAGGAGGCAGGGAACTGGTCTGTCTGCCTAATATAAAGGATCAAAACTGGAGGAGGCAGGTGGCAGTGGGAGGAGGCAGGGAACTGGTCTGTCTGCCTAATATAAAGGATCAAAACTGGAGGAGGCAGGTGGCAGCGGGAGGAGGCAGGGAACTGGTCTGTCTGCCCAATATAAAGGATCAAAACTGGAGGAGGCAGGTGGCAGCGGGAGGAGGTAGGGAACTGGTCTGTCTGCCTAATATAAAGGATCAAAACTGGAGGAGGCAGGTGGCAGCGGGAGGAGGTAGGGAACTGGTCTGTCTGCCCAATATAAAGGATCAAAACTGGAGGAGGCAGGTGGCAGCGGGAGGAGGTAGGGAACTGGTCTGTCTGCCTAATATAAAGGATCAAAACTGGAGGAGGCAGGTGGCAGCGGGAGGAGGCAGGGAACTGGTCTGTCTGCCCAATATAAATGATCAAAACTGGAGGAGGCAGGTGGCAGCGGGAGGAGGTAGAGAACTGGTCTGTCTGCCCAATATAAAGGATCAAAACTGGAGGAGGCAGGTGGCAGCGGGAGGAGGTAGGGAACTGGTCTGTCTGCCCAATATAAAGGATCAAAACTGGAGGAGGCAGGTGGCAGCGGGAGGAGGTAGGGAACTGGTCTGTCTGCCCAATATAAAGGATCAAAACTGGAGGAGGCAGGTGGCAGCAGGAGGAGGTAGAGAACTGGTCTGTCTGCCCAATATAAAGGATCAAAACTGGAGGAGGAATAAAAATAGCATAAATAGGAAAGTATATCAGTTTCATTTGAGGACTAGGATGTTGACAACGGTGTCATACAGATTGCAAAATAGTTGGGAAGAGGGTTTTGATGTACCAATTCCATCGTACAGGGTGTATGAGTTGATATATTTGTGGCGACTGGTAACCTAGTGGTTAGAGCGTTGGACTAGAAACCGAACGGTTGCCAGATTGAATCCCCGAGCTGACGAGGTAAAAATCTGTCGATATGCCCCTGAACAAGGAAGTCAACCCACTGTTCCTAGGCTGTCAATGAAAATAAGAATGTATTATTAACTGACTCGCCTAGTTAAATAAAGAGAAAATGGGTAAAACTTTGTGCTTTTCAGCAAAAATTATTATATTGAATTCTTGCCACCAAATCTTTTTTGAATATTTGGGGCATAAAATCACAGAAGCTCTGTGGATTCTATTCGATTAGATAGATTGAAATTGTACATTAAAGATATATGTTTCATCGAAATCCAAAGTGGGTGGCCAGCAGAGATGGGTGGGATGGGCTGAGGGAAACTGACAGGTGGGATGGGCTGAGGGAAACTGACAGGTGGGATGGGCTGAGGGAAACTGACAGGTGGGATGGGCTGAGGGAAACTGACGGGTGGGATGGGCTGAGGGAAACTGACAGGTGGGATGGGCTGAGGGAAACTGACGGGTGGGATGGGCTGAGGGAAACTGACAGGTGGGATGGGCTGAGGGAAACTGACAGGTGGGATGGGCTGAGGGAAACTGACGGGTGGGATGGGCTGAGGGAAACTGACGGGTGGGATGGGCTGAGGGAAACTGACAGGTGGGATGGGCTGAGGGAAACTGACAGGTGGGATGGGCTGAGGGAAACTGACGGGTGGGATGGGCTGAGGGAAACTGACGGGTGGGATGGGCTGAGGGAAACTGACAGGTGGGATGGGCTGAGGGAAACTGACAGGTGGGATGGGCTGAGGGAAACTGACAGGTGGGATGGGCTGAGGGAAACTGACGGGTGGGATGGACTGAGGGAAACTGACGGGTGGGATGGGCTGAGGGAAACTGACGGGTGGGATGGGCTGAGGGAAACTGACGGGTGGGATGGGCTGAGGGAAACTGACAGGTGGGATGGGCTGAGGGAAACTGACGGGTGGGATGGGCTGAGGGAAACTGACTGGTGGGATGGGCTGAGGGAAACTGACGGGTGGGATGGGCTGAGGGAAACTGACGGGTGGGATGGGCTGAGGGAAACTGACAGGTGGGATGGGCTGAGGGAAACTGACAGGTGGGATGGGCTGAGGGAAACTGACTGGTGGGATGGGCTGAGGGAAACTGACTGGTGGGATGGGCTGAGGGAAACTGACTGGTGGGATGGGCTGAGGGAAACTGACAGGTGGGATGGGCTGAGGGAAACTGACAGGTGGGATGGGCTGAGGGAAACTGACAGGTGGGATGGGCTGAGGGAAACTGACGGGTGGGATGGGCTGAGGGAAACTGACAGGTGGGATGGGCTGAGGGAAACTGACAGGTGGGATGGGCTGAGGGAAACTGACAGGTGGGATGGGCTGAGGGAAACTGACAGGTGGGATGGGCTGAGGGAAACTGACAGGTGGGATGGGCTGAGGGAAACTGACAGGTGGGATGGGCTGAGGGAAACTGACAGGTGGGATGGGCTGAGGGAAACTGACAGGTGGGATGGGTTGAGGGAAACTGACAGGTGGGATGGGCTGAGGGAAACTGAGGGGTGGGATGGGCTGAGGGAAACTGACAGGTGGGATGGGCTGAGGGAAACTGAGGTGGGATGGGCTGAGGGAAACTGACAGGTGGGATGGGCTGAGGGAAACTGACAGGTGGGATGGGCTGAGGGAAACTGACAGGTGGGATGGGCTGAGGGAAACTGACAGGTGGGATGGGCTGAGGGAAACTGACAGGTGGGATGGGCTGAGGGAAACTGACGGGTGGGATGGGCTGAGGGAAACTGACGGGTGGGATGGGCTGAGGGAAACTGACGGGTGGGATGGGCTGAGGGAAACTGACGGGTGGGATGGGCTGAGGGAAACTGAGGGGTGGGATGGGCTGAGGGAAACTGACGGGTGGGATGGGCTGAGGGAAACTGACGGGTGGGATGGGCTGAGGGAAACTGACGGGTGGGATGGGCTGAGGAAACTGACGGGTGGGATGGGCTGAGGGAAACTGACGGGTGGGATGGGCTGAGGGAAACTGACGGGTGGGATGGGCTGAGGGAAACTGACGGGTGGGATGGGCTGAGGGAAACTGACGGGTGGGATGGGCTGAGGGAAACTGACGGGTGGGATGGGCTGAGGGAAACTGACAGGTGGGATGGGCTGAGGGAAACTGACGGGTGGGATGGGCTGAGGGAAACTGACGGGTGGGATGGGCTGAGGGAAACTGACGGGTGGGATGGGCTGAGGGAAACTGACGGGTGGGATGGGCTGAGGGAAACTGACAGGTGGGATGGGCTGAGGGAATCTGACTGGTGGGATGGGCTGAGGGAAACTGACGGGTGGGATGGGCTGAGGGAAACTGACGGGTGGGATGAGCTGAGGGAAACTGACGGGTGGGATGGGCTGAGGGAAACTGAGGGGTGGGATGGGCTGAGGGAAACTGACGGGTGGGATGGGCTGAGGGAAACTGACGGGTGAGATGGGCTGAGGGAAACTGACAGGTGGGATGGGCTGAGGGAAACTGACGGGTGGGATGGGCTGAGGGAAACTGAGGGGTGGGATGTGGAATTGGAGACAAGTGGGAGTGGAGTTGCTGGGCAGGAGATAGAATGATGGTCAAAGATAAAAGTATAAAAAATCAAGTCTAAATAAAACATAATAAAAAGTCAGTTGGAATGACACTGAAAGGCAGTGTTTTTACAGTTAATGCTGGTTTGCCTGAGGCAGGTGTTTGTACACATGCATATACACACACTCTCATTGAAATACACACACGCATGTAAATAGTGCCAGATACGCCCTCAAACATATACAGTTGGCCTTGTTGTTATGATTTCAGTTGTACTTGATGTCCTTTGTTTTGTTGCGTTGTTTTCTGTTTTCCTTTGTCTTTTTCTTTTTTCTCTTTAGTTAATAATGTTCTTGGTTGTTGGTGCATTGGGGGGGTTCATGGGGGTGGGGAATTATAGAATTATATCTTTTTCCTTTTTTTTCTTGGGGAGGACTGTGGGAGGGGTCTCGGATGGTGGGGGGGCAGCTTTTGGGGAATTATTGGGGGATCTTGGACGGTTCGGGTCCCCGTTTTTAGCCTTGTGGGAGATCTGTCGATGTGCCCTTGAGCAGGGCATTGATCCTGGATGCTTCTGTGTGTCGCTCTGAATGGGAGTCTGTTGGATGACTGGTGTGGTGTAGTTGTTGAGCGGCTTCACTGCAAGTATATTGAATGTTTTGGATATTGAATAAAAACATGATTTTTGACCTGTAATGAAAGGAGCCAGTTCAGATGGGAAAGGCGAGTGTGGTGGCGTCTGCTGAACTCATCAGCTGATATTGCATCAATTGGATTCCCACTCTTACGTGCTACTTACAGTACATGGGTGTATTAAAGTTGCCCAGATTACACATGCTTCCTCCATGCCGGATGTCAAGCACACGCATGCGCTGGTGTCTCTTGCTGCCTTTTCCATTGCTGTAGTAACGAGCTGTTACTCACTATGCTTGCTGTTTTCTGATATCCCAACACCACCCCAGCCCCCACCTGTCTAGGTTCTGGGTTTCTTCCTGGGGATTTGGTATAGCATATCGTGCTCAATGCCTGTAGTTATTTGATCATCTTTATATGATGCATCCCTCTGTCAGTAAGCTACCCTGAAGGAGCAGTCTAACTCCGACGAATGTAATCTCTGAAGGAGCAGTCGAACTCCAAGACTAATGTAATCTCTGAAGGAGCAGTCTAACTCCGACTAATGTAATCTCTGAAGGAGCAGTCTAACTCCAAGACTAATGTAATCACTGAAGGAGCAGTCTAACTCTGACTAATGTAATCTCTGAAGGAGCAGTCTAACTCCAAGACTAATGTAATCTCTGAAGGAGCAGTCTAACTCCGACTAATGTAATCTCTGAAGGAGCAGTCTAACTCCGACTAATGTAATCTCTGAAGGAGCAGTCTAACTCCGACTAATGTAATCTCTGAAGGAGCAGTCTAACTCCAAGACTAATGTCATCTCTGAAGGAGCAGTCTAACTCCAAGACTAATGTAATCTCTGAAGGAGCAGTCTAACTCCAAGACTAATGTAATCTCTGAAGGAGCAGTCTAACTCCGACTAATGTAATCTCTGAAGGAGCAGTCTAACTCCAAGACTAATGTAATCTCTGAAGGAGCAGTCTAACTCCAAGATTAATGTAATCTCTGAAGGAGCAGTCTAACTCCGACTAATGTAATCTCTGAAGGAGCAGTCTAACTCCAAGACTAATGTAATCCCTGAAGGAGCAGTCTAACTCTAAAACTAATGTAATCTCTGAAGGAGCAGTCTAACTCTGACTAATGTAATCTCTGAAGGAGCAGTCTAACTCAGACTAATGTAATCTCTGAAGGAGCAGTCTAACTCCAAGACTAATGTAATCTCTGAAGGAGCGGTCTAACTCCAAGACTAATGTAATCTCTGAAGGAGCAGTCTAACTCCAAGACTAATGTAATCTCTGAAGGAGCAGTCTAACTCCAAGACTAATGTAATCTCTGAAGGAGCGGTCTAACTCCAAGACTAATGTAAACCCTGAAGGAGCAGTCTAACTCTAAGACTAATGTAATCTCTGAAGGAGCAGTCTAACTCCGACTAATGTAATCTCTGAAGGAGCAGTCTAACTCAGACTAATGTAATCTCTGAAGGAGCAGTCTAACTCCAAGACTAATGTAATCTCTGAAGGAGCGGTCTAACTCCAAGACTAATGTAATCTCTGAAGGAGCAGTCTAACTCCGACTAATGTAATCTCTGAAGGAGCAGTCTAACTCCGACTAATGTAATCCCTGAAGGAGCAGTCTAACTCCGACTAATGTAATCTCTGAAGGAGCAGTCTAACTCCAAGACTAATGTCATCTCTGAAGGAGCAGTCTAACTCCAAGACTAATGTAATCTCTGAAGGAGCAGTCTAACTCCAAGACTAATGTAATCCCTGAAGGAGCAGTCTAACTCCGACTAATGTAATCTCTGAAGGAGCAGTCTAACTCCAAGACTAATGTAATCTCTGAAGGAGCAGTCTAACTCCAAGATTAATGTAATCTCTGAAGGAGCAGTCTAACTCCGACTAATGTAATCTCTGAAGGAGCAGTCTAACTCCAAGACTAATGTAATCCCTGAAGGAGCAGTCTAACTCTAAAACTAATGTAATCTCTGAAGGAGCAGTCTAACTCTGACTAATGTAATCTCTGAAGGAGCAGTCTAACTCAGACTAATGTAATCTCTGAAGGAGCAGTCTAACTCCAAGACTAATGTAATCTCTGAAGGAGCGGTCTAACTCCAAGACTAATGTAATCTCTGAAGGAGCAGTCTAACTCCAAGACTAATGTAATCTCTGAAGGAGCAGTCTAACTCCAAGACTAATGTAATCTCTGAAGGAGCGGTCTAACTCCAAGACTAATGTAAACCCTGAAGGAGCAGTCTAACTCTAAGACTAATGTAATCTCTGAAGGAGCAGTCTAACTCCGACTAATGTAATCTCTGAAGGAGCAGTCTAACTCAGACTAATGTAATCTCTGAAGGAGCAGTCTAACTCCAAGACTAATGTAATCTCTGAAGGAGCGGTCTAACTCCAAGACTAATGTAATCTCTGAAGGAGCAGTCTAACTCCGACTAATGTAATCTCTGAAGGAGCAGTCTAACTCCGACTAATGTAATCCCTGAAGGAGCAGTCTAACTCCGACTAATGTAATCTCTGAAGGAGCAGTCGAACTCCAAGACTAATGTAATCTCTGAAGGAGCAGTCTAACTCCGACTAATGTAATCTCTGAAGGAGCAGTCTAACTCCAAGACTAATGTAATCACTGAAGGAGCAGTCTAACTCTGACTAATGTAATCTCTGAAGGAGCAGTCTAACTCCAAGACTAATGTAATCTCTGAAGGAGCAGTCTAACTCCGACTAATGTAATCTCTGAAGGAGCAGTCTAACTCCGACTAATGTAATCTCTGAAGGAGCAGTCTAACTCCGACTAATGTAATCTCTGAAGGAGCAGTCTAACTCCAAGACTAATGTCATCTCTGAAGGAGCAGTCTAACTCCAAGACTAATGTAATCTCTGAAGGAGCAGTCTAACTCCAAGACTAATGTAATCTCTGAAGGAGCAGTCTAACTCCGACTAATGTAATCTCTGAAGGAGCAGTCTAACTCCAAGACTAATGTAATCTCTGAAGGAGCAGTCTAACTCCAAGATTAATGTAATCTCTGAAGGAGCAGTCTAACTCCGACTAATGTAATCTCTGAAGGAGCAGTCTAACTCCAAGACTAATGTAATCCCTGAAGGAGCAGTCTAACTCTAAAACTAATGTAATCTCTGAAGGAGCAGTCTAACTCTGACTAATGTAATCTCTGAAGGAGCAGTCTAACTCAGACTAATGTAATCTCTGAAGGAGCAGTCTAACTCCAAGACTAATGTAATCTCTGAAGGAGCGGTCTAACTCCAAGACTAATGTAATCTCTGAAGGAGCAGTCTAACTCCAAGACTAATGTAATCTCTGAAGGAGCAGTCTAACTCCAAGACTAATGTAATCTCTGAAGGAGCGGTCTAACTCCAAGACTAATGTAAACCCTGAAGGAGCAGTCTAACTCTAAGACTAATGTAATCTCTGAAGGAGCAGTCTAACTCCGACTAATGTAATCTCTGAAGGAGCAGTCTAACTCAGACTAATGTAATCTCTGAAGGAGCAGTCTAACTCCAAGACTAATGTAATCTCTGAAGGAGCGGTCTAACTCCAAGACTAATGTAATCTCTGAAGGAGCAGTCTAACTCCGACTAATGTAATCTCTGAAGGAGCAGTCTAACTCCGACTAATGTAATCCCTGAAGGAGCAGTCTAACTCCGACTAATGTAATCTCTGAAGGAGCAGTCTAACTCCAAGACTAATGTCATCTCTGAAGGAGCAGTCTAACTCCAAGACTAATGTAATCTCTGAAGGAGCAGTCTAACTCCAAGACTAATGTAATCCCTGAAGGAGCAGTCTAACTCCGACTAATGTAATCTCTGAAGGAGCAGTCTAACTCCAAGACTAATGTAATCTCTGAAGGAGCAGTCTAACTCCAAGATTAATGTAATCTCTGAAGGAGCAGTCTAACTCCGACTAATGTAATCTCTGAAGGAGCAGTCTAACTCCAAGACTAATGTAATCCCTGAAGGAGCAGTCTAACTCTAAAACTAATGTAATCTCTGAAGGAGCAGTCTAACTCTGACTAATGTAATCTCTGAAGGAGCAGTCTAACTCAGACTAATGTAATCTCTGAAGGAGCAGTCTAACTCCAAGACTAATGTAATCTCTGAAGGAGCGGTCTAACTCCAAGACTAATGTAATCTCTGAAGGAGCAGTCTAACTCCAAGACTAATGTAATCTCTGAAGGAGCAGTCTAACTCCAAGACTAATGTAATCTCTGAAGGAGCGGTCTAACTCCAAGACTAATGTAAACCCTGAAGGAGCAGTCTAACTCTAAGACTAATGTAATCTCTGAAGGAGCAGTCTAACTCCGACTAATGTCATCTCTGAAGGAGCAGTCTAACTCAGACTAATGTAATCTCTGAAGGAGCAGTCTAACTCCAAGACTAATGTAATCTCTGAAGGAGCGGTCTAACTCCAAGACTAATGTAATCTCTGAAGGAGCAGTCTAACTCCGACTAATGTAATCTCTGAAGGAGCAGTCTAACTCCGACTAATGTAATCCCTGAAGGAGCAGTCTAACTCCGACTAATGTAATCTCTGAAGGAGCAGTCTAACTCCAAGACTAATGTAATCTCTGAAGGAGCAGTCTAACTCCGACTAATGTAATCTCTGAAGGAGCAGTCTAACTCCGACTAATGTAATCCCTGAAGGAGCAGTCTAACTCCGACTAATGTAATCTCTGAAGGAGCAGTCTAACTCCAAGACTAATGTAATCTCTGAAGGAGCAGTCTAACTCCGACTAATGTAATCCCTGAAGGAGCAGTCTAACTCCGACTAATGTAATCTCTGAAGGAGCAGTCTAACTCCAAGACTAATGTAATCTCTGAAGGAGCAGTCTAATTCCGATTAATGTAATCTCTGAAGGAGCAGTCTAACTCCAAGACTAATGTAATCTCTGAAATAAGCAGTCTAACTCCGACTAATGTAATCTCTGAAGGAGCAGTCTAACTCCAAGACTAATGTAATCTCTGAAGGAGCAGTCTAACTCCAAGACTAATGTAATCTCTGAAGGAGCAGTCTAACTCCAAGACTAATGTAATCTCTGAAGGAGCAGTCTAACTCCAAGACTAATGTAATCTCTGAAGGAGCAGTCTAACTCCAAGACTAATGTAATCTCTGAAGGAGCAGTCTAACTCCGACTAATGTAATCTTTCCGAATAAATGGTGAATTGTGCACGTGGTGTTTCCTTTCTGAACTCTGAAAGCAACGTCCAGACTGATCTTTGAAGGTGAACGCTGTATACACACGACACCCTTGATACTTCTCCAGTCTTTCCAGTAAACAAGGATACTGTGTTGTTTTTCCCTGGCATTCGGAAAGGTAGCGTTAACGTATCGCTGCTGCTGCTTCGGTTCCATGCCATATTCAACATCAAAGACCTCTGCAGCCTTTTGAAAACTCAACCTATCTCTCAGTGCAGCTGTCCTACTAACTACAGTACAACCAATGTGATGGCAGTATAAAAATGCCATGACTGATGCACACGTGCTCAAGTAATTACCAAACCTAGTGTGTTTGTGTCATCAGGTCCCCTCTGTAGTTTATGTAAAAGAGCAACTTGTGCTTTAATCTGTATTCGGTTAGTTATCCACTTCTGGGCGGTGTGTGAGGGAGGTGTGTGTTCTGTCGTGTTGTTTTCACATTAATCCTGTTGTTGTTTCTGAGAAAGCGAAAGCTTGACATCAAAGATAGATTATTCATTCACGTTGTTAGGTTCTAATTGTCAGAGTAAAAACACAACGGACATTATGAAAGCTTAACAAGAGGATCAATACAGCTGCATTAGACAAAAACCTTTTCACACAAGCACTGATATTTAACCCTTCCTCATTGGCTGAGTCTCCTCCTACCCATCTGTACAAACATTGTTCTTTACTGCTAGGCAGGACACTAGTGATACGGGCCATACACTTTTATTTCTCCCTTAAGATGACCTGACCTGACCTCAACCCCCCTCAATCACTAATCCATGGCTCTCTCCCCTTATCAATGCGTGCCACATGCAATCACTTCCCTGCACTCAACACTTTCCAAGCTTAATTGCACACACTATATTTATTTTTATTTATTTATTTCACCTTTATTTAACCAGATAGGCTAGTTGAGAACAAGTTCAAGTAATTACAATATAGCAATTAAACACTGGAATGGTAGATCGGCAGAAGATGAATGTGCAGGTAGAGATACTGGGGTTCAAAGGAGCAAAATAAATAAATACCAGTATGGGGATGAGGTAGGTAGATAGATGGGCTGTTTACAGATGGGCTATGTATTGGTGCAGTGATCTATAAGCTGCTCTGACAGCTGGTGCTTAAATCTAGTGAGGGAGATGTGAGTCTCCAGCTTCAGAGATTTTTGCAATTCGTTCCAGTCATGGGCAGCAGAGGACTGGAAGGAAAGATGACCAAAGGTGGAATTGGCTTTGGGGGTGACCAGTGAGATATACCTGTTGGAGCGCGTGCTATGAGTGGGCGCTGCTATGGTGACCAGTGAGCTGAGATAAGGCAGGGCTTTACCTAGCAGAGACTTGTAGATAACCTGTAGCAAGTGGGTTTGGCGATGAATATGAAGCGAGGGCCAACCAACGAGAGCGTACAGGTCGCAATGGTGGGTAGTGTATGGGGCTTTGGTGACAAAATGGATGGCACTGTGATAGACTGCATCCAGTTTGTTGAGTAGACTGTTGGAGGCTATTTTATAGATGACATCACCGAAGTCGAGGATCGGTAGGATGGTCAGTTTTACGAGGGTATGTTTGGCAGCATGAGTGAAGGGTGCTTTGTTGCGATATAGGAAGCCGATTCTAGATTTAATTTTGGATTGGAGATGCTTAATGTGAGTCTGGAAGGAGAGTTTTACAGTCTAACCAGACACCCAGGTATTTGTAGTTGTCCACGTATTCTAAATAAGAGCCATCCAGAGTAGTGATGGTGGACGGGCAAGCAGGTGCGGGCAGTGATCGGTTGAAGAGCATCCATTTAGTTTTACTTGCGTTTCAGAACAGTTGGAGGCCACGGAAGGAGAGTTGTATGGCATTGAAGCTCGTCTGGAGGTTAGTTAACACAGTGTCCAAGGAGGGGTCAGAAGTATACAGAATGGTGTCGTCTGCGTAGAGGTGGATCAGAGAATCACCAGCAGCAAGAGCAACATCATTGATGTACACAGAAAAGAGAGTCTGCCCGAAAATTTAACCCTGTGGCACACCCATAGAGAATGTCAGAGGTCCAGACAACAGGCCCTCCAATTTGACACACTGAACTCTATCAGAGAAGTAGTTGGTAAACCAGGCGAGGCAATCATTTGAGAAACCAAGTCTGCCAATAAGAATGTTGTGAGTGACAGAGTCGAAAGCCTTGGCCAGGTCAGTGAATACGGCTGCACAGTAATGTCTCTTAACGATGGCGGTTATGATGTCGTTTAGAACCTTGAGCGTGGCTGAGCTGCACCCATGACCAGCTCTGAAACCAGATTGCATAGCGGAGAAGGTATGGTGGAATTCGAAATGGTCAGTAATCTGTTTGTTAACTTGGCTTTTGAAGACCTTAGAAAGACAGGGTAGGATAGATAGAGGTCTGTAGCAGTTTGGGTCTAGAGTGTCACCCCCTTTGAAAAGGGGGATGACCGCGGCAGCTTTCCAATCATTGGGAATCTCAGATGATACATTTACATTTACATTTAAGTCATTTAGCAGACGCTCTTATCCAGAGCGACTTACAAATTGGTGCATTCACCTTATGACATCCAGTGGAACAGCCACTTTACAATAGTGCATCTAAATCTTTTAAGGGGGGGTGAGAAGGATTACTTTATCCTATCCTAGGTATTCCTTAAAGAGGTGGGGTTTCAGGTGTCTCCGGAAGGTGGTGATTGACTCCGCTGTCCTGGCGTCGTGGGGGAGTTTGTTCCACCATTGGGGGGCCAGAGCAGCGAACAGTTTTGACTGGGCTGAGCAGGAACTGTACTTCCTCAGTGGTAGGGAGGCGAGCAGGCCAGAGGTGGATGAACGCAGTGCCCTTGTTTGGGTGTAGGGCCTGATCAGAGCCTGGAGGTACTGAGGTGCCGTTCCCCTCACAGCTCCGTAGGCAAGCACCATGGTCTTGTAGCGGATGCGAGCTTCAACTGGAAGCCAGTGGAGAGAGCGGAGGAGCGGGGTGACGTGAGAGAACTTGGGAAGGTTGAACACCAGACGGGCTGCGGCGTTCTGGATGAGTTGTAGGGGTTTAATGGCACAGGCAGGGAGCCCAGCCAACAGCGAGTTGCAGTAATCCAGACGGGAGATGACAAGTGCCTGGATTAGGACCTGCGCCGCTTCCTGTGTGAGGCAGGGTCGTACTCTGCGGATGTTGTAGAGCATGAACCTACAGGAACGGGCCACCGCCTTGATGTTAGTTGAGAACGACAGGGTGTTGTCCAGGATCACGCCAAGGTTCTTAGCGCTCTGGGAGGAGGACACAATGGAGTTGTCAACCGTGATGGCGAGATCATGGAACGGGCAGTCCTTCCCCGGGAGGAAGAGCAGCTCCGTCTTGTCGAGGTTCAGCTTGAGGTGGTGATCCGTCATCCACACTGATATGTCTGCCAGACATGCAGAGATGCGATTCGCCACCTGGTCATCAGAAGGGGGAAAGGAGAAGATTAATTGTGTGTCGTCTGCATAGCAATGATAGGAGAGACCATGTGAGGTTATGACAGAGCCAAGTGACTTGGTGTATAGCGAGAATAGGAGAGGGCCTAGAACAGAGCCCTGGGGGACACCAGTGGTGAGAGGGCGTGGTGAGGAGACAGATTCTCGCCACGCCACCTGGTAGGAGCGACCTGTCAGGTAGGACGCAATCCAAGCGTGGGCCGCGCCGGAGATGCCCAACTCGGAGAGGGTGGAGAGGAGGATCTGATGGTTCACAGTATCGAAGGCAGCCGATAGGTCTAGAAGGATGAGAGCAGAGGAAAGAGAGTTAGCTTTAGCAGTGCGGAGCGCCTGCGTGATACAGAGAAGAGCAGTCTCAGTTGAATGACTAGTCTTGAAACCTGACTGATTTGGATCAAGAAGGTCATTCTGAGAGAGATAGCGGGAGAGCTGGCCAAGGACAGCACGTTCAAGAGTTTTGGAGAGAAAAGAAAGAAGGGATACTGGTCTGTAGTTGTTGACATCGGAGGGATCGAGTCTAGGTTTTTTCAGAAGGGGTGCAACTTTCGCTCTCTTGAAGACGGAAGGGACGTAGCCAGCGGTCAGGGATGAGTTGATGAGCGAGGTGAGGTAAGGGAGAAGGTCTCCGGAAATGGTCTGGAGAAGACAGGAGGGGATAGGGTCAAGCGGGCAGGTTGTTGGGCGGCCGGCCGTCACAAGACGCGAGATTTCATATGGAGAGAGAGGGGAGAAAGAGGTCAGAGCACAGGGTAGGGCAGTGTGAGCAGAACCAGCGGTGTCATTTGACTTAGCAAACGAGGATCGGATGTCGTCGACCTTCTTTTCAAAATGGTTGACGAAGTCATCTGCAGAGAGGGAGGAGGGGGGAGGGGGAGGAGGATTCAGGAGGGAGGAGAAGGTGGCAAAGAGCTTCCTAGGGTTAGAGGCAGATGCTTGGAATTTAGAGTGGTAGAAAGTGGCTTTAGCAGCAGAGACAGAGGAGGAAAATGTAGAGAGGAGGGAGTGAAAGGATGCCAGGTCCGATACGAAAGAGAGGTTGAACAGGCTAGTAATAGGGGTTGCAACGGCAGATCATTTTAGAAAGAGAGGGTCCAGATTGTCTAGCCCGGCTGATTTGTAGGGGTCCAGATTTTGCAGCTCTTTCAGAACATCAGCTATCTGGATTTTGGTAAAGGAGAAATGGTAGGGGCTATGACGGGTTGCTGTGGAGCGTGCCGGGCAGTTGACCGGGGTAGGGGTAGCCATGTGGAAAGCATGGCCAGCCGTAGAGAAATGCTTATTGAAATTCTCAATTATAGTGGAATTATAGTTATATATACCTTCCTCCTATAACCATTAACTTCTGGTGTAGACCCTCTAAACCTCAGCACTCCATCAATGACATGATAAGTATATTTTCATAATCTCAGAACCCAACAACGTATAATCAAAGTTGTAAAGACTTTTATATAGGTTTGTATGTATCCATTTGTGTGTTCTTCCCTGCGTTCATTTGTGTGCTTCCCTGCGTTCATTTGTGTGCTTCCCTGCGTTCATGTGTGTGCTTCCCTGCGTTCATGTGTGTGCTTCCCTGCGTTCATGTGTGTGCTTCCCTGCGTTCATGTGTGTGCTTCCCTGCGTTCATGTGTGTGCTTCCCTGCGTTCATGTGTGTGCTTCCCTGCGTTCATGTGTGTGCTTCCCTGCGTTCATGTGTGTGTTTGCCAGTCCAGTGCTTTCAGCCAGGTTTGTGGGCGTGCCTTTGTTTGCGTGCATATGTTTGCATGCCTATGTGTGTCAGAGGGTTGATTTGAGAGACCTGTCACTATCTGTCGATAACAGCTCAGCTGGATCAGAGACATTCACAGAGCTGCTACTGTCACTAGTTATCTGTCATAACGATTGACCAACAGGTAGTGAGCAACAGGAAGTAGTAGGGGGTGATTGTTCCAACACAGAAAATGTGCACGGCTCTTTGCTGATTGGAAACTTTGTAGCAGACTGTCATCTGGTGTGAGTATGACCTCAAAACAGAGTTGGATCCTCCCTGTTGGTCATTTGAGACACACAAAAGTAAAGTACAGTTTATCAGAATAGTTCTGAAACAAACTTACTTGAGGCAATTACATAGGAAAAATATGCATTACTGAATTATCAAAGTTCATGTGAAATCCATAGGGTTTTACAAAACAAAAGAAAAAATAACTAGTTGTATCAAAAGAGAAAGAACTTCCAAGATGGGATTACATAATGAATGAATGTGAAGCTTTCTGGGGAAAAGGTTTTACCACCACCACTTAATATCAAGGAGCTACTTTAATCAGAGAGACAAAGTTGACATTGTCATCCCATCTCTGTCTCAGTGGTCCATTCAGGATGTCCTCCAAGAGTTGCTGAACTTCCTCTCCACTTCACTTCCAGAAAGATAGAGTGAAAGATAGGGAGAAAGAGGGGGGGCAGGTACAGAGAAGGAGAGACAGAGAGACAGACAGAGAGATCAGATAGAGGGAGAGAGAGAAAAAGACTGCAGAGAGAAGGTAGGGGGAGAGAGCGAGATAAAGAGGAAGAGAGAGAGCAGATAGTGTTCTTTACCTCATCTGGATAAGGTTGTCACGGAGTCACAGTGGCAGCCAATCCCCTGCTGATCCTGTCGGTGTTGCCTGTCCTTTGTCTTACATCAGATGACGTCACTTCTACCCAAAGCTCATCCCCCCAACTGATTGGTGGAAGCATTCAGCATTTTGTGTGCAGCACTAGGCAGTGTGACTGGCTCAGTGTGACTGGCTCAGCTAGTGTGACTGGATCAGCTAGCAAGCTAATTTTGGACAAATTTAAGCTACCTTTCGTGCATTTTGCCAAACTTCAGAAATACTGATCCTTGATACACAAAACCATTTAGCTAGATGTAAAACGTTGCGACTAAGACTTCCTCACCAAAAACACATCAACATTATTAACAGATGAACTGCTTTAGTTTAGATGAACTCAGTCTGTTTTGAGGATGAGATGGGGTTCATTAGGGGATGTCACCTAGGTCAAATCGTTGAGTGTTAGAAAGCACATTGTAGCCCAACTACTTTTGATCAATCCCATGAGTCTTTGCGAAATACGAGATCCGTGCGAGAGGAATCGTTGCGCTATCTGACATAAGGAAATGTTCTCCCTTTCACTCTTCTCTGCTCGTGAGCTCGCCAATCATGTTCAGCCATGGGATGTCTAGAACTCTATTGGAGGGATGAGACACCATTTTTCTACGTGAAATTCCATAATTTCATGTTTTCTTGAAGGTCGTGGAAAATGCTGTCTCAGGCACCACTCCAGAATCTCCCATAAGTGTTCAATTGAGTTGAGATCTGGTGACTGAGACAGGATGATAATTGTTTAATTAACTCATGAACCACACCTGTGTGGAAGATAAGTACAGCCTCTAGTTAAATTGATCACAGACTGGCACACATAGCTGCAGGAAGTAGTTTGGGGGTTTATGAATGTTTTCTTGTCAATGTGCTGTAGCGCCCTCAGCACCTCTACTTCCAGGGGCTATGCTGGTACCTGGCAGCTCTAACTACATACTCCAGCAGAAAAATTGTGACATTTGACACATTAGGTCTACATATAGCTAGCCCTCCTGGACTCATCACTACAACCTATAGCCTACTCACTGTCTGACCATGCCATTCAAGTGGGGGAAAGAAGTCTCCCCGAGTACTGAACATTCATATTCACTGCATTAGTACACCGTTAGAAAATACATGTGTGCGGTAAGAGGCTATGGACTGACAAGAAACCTTAATTTAATTTCCAAACCGAACTCACTGTTGACTACTTTTGGCTAGATAAAGGCTCTCACATTGCACTCACGATATTAGAGACCTCATCCAAAGACACTTTGGCATGCACCGGATGGTGTTCACTTATGAAACTCCGCGCACTCTTTTCACAAACAGGTCGAACAGATCTCACAAGGCAAAGCATGACTCGTCTGTGCTAGGATCTGATGATGACGTGGTCCGAATCTCAGCGAGCATGAACAGATGATGATGAGCGGGAGCGCTCCGGTCCGCGCGCGCGCCCCATATTAATATGTTGAAGCTAGGTCGCTGTCTTTTCAGCACCATGGACTGTGTGGAGAGAAACCTTTCCTAGCACCAACAACCTGCAACAACTTCGTGACCAGAATCAATTCTACACCTTTTACCAGGATAGTAACTTTCTTTCGGAAAAATTAGAATTGCCTTGATATTACTTTATTTAGGTTTGGAGAGGGAAAACGGATTGCTCTATGACATTTGCGACTAGGGTATTTATCATTATGTGGTTGGATGGCTTATGATAGTATTTGATTGCAGCTCTCAAACAATTAATCTAAATGGTTTTGAAGTTCTGTTGACTTCAGTAAATGATCTCGTGTCAGTTCCGAAGTCCAGAACTATGTCTACCATCTGATTTATATTATTGTGCGTTTTGGTGTTGAAGACAAGCGTTTATCCCAGGCTATTTAACCTATCGGCGTGACTCAACGAAGAACGTTCATTTCGTGAGGAGGAGTTTTCCAAATTTACAAGGAATCTGTGCTCGTATCCGGCATGCTGGCTTTCTTAGTTGGACTTTTATACCTAGTGAGTGGACGCACGGTGCGCGCCCAGGATGCGACAGGTAGCCGCTTCTTCTGCTCCGCCATCCCGGCGGGCGCCGACCCAAGCTGCTCGTTCGACCCCAACGGTAACCGCGTGCAGAGCACCAGCCCCGTGGAGGACGAGCTACGGAACACCATCCTCCAACTCCGGGAGAACATCCTCCAGCAGAAGGAGACTATCGTGAGTCAGCAGGGCACTATCAAGGAGCTGAACTCCAAACTGGCCCGCTGCGAGGCGGCCGCGGAGGACTCTGCGAGCAGGTCCAGGGGCCAGAGCTCCAGGCGGAAGGACTACAGTAAGAACACAATGGGAGACCTTCCCAGGGACCCCACCGAAACTATAGACCAGCTGGGAAAGACCATGCAGGGGCTCAAGGGTCGGTTGGAGAATCTGGAGGTGAGATAACGAGGCTGTAGTGGCTACAGTAAATTATATCATTCAGGTCAAATGTATTTTTTATTATTATACACTGTAGCATTTTTGTATGGAGGTTAATATATGAATATACCCCTTTATGAATATGGATGTTTGTGGATATAGCTACAGTAAATTATAATGATCATGCTTTTCATTTCACTCTGACATTGTGTATAGAGGTTAATATATGAATATACCCCTTTATGAATATGGATGTTTGTGGATATAGCTACAGTAAATTATAATGATCATGCTTTTCATTTCACTCTGACATTGTGTATAGAGGTTAATATATGAATATACCCCTTTATGAATATGGATGTTTGTGGATATAGCTACAGTAAATTATAACGATCATGCTTTTCATTTCACTCTGACATTGTGTATGGAGGTTACTCAGCCTTTTTACCTTTTCACCACACATGTGTAGCACCCACCACATCAGACATGTCTGATACTGAATGTAGCCTGCATGATAAGACACTCCCCACTTACTCTTCCTCAACATCAAAGGCTAATGTAGTGTAGTATGTCAGAAGCATGCTGCTTATCCTTGATGAATCAAAGCAGCTGATATGAATAGACAATCAGCACACATAAATTGGTGTCAAAAGTGTCAGGCACCATCCGTGGAGAAGTCGAGCAGAGATGTGTATTTTCAATAATTCATATTAATTTTTCCATGTGGCACCACACGCAGTCTTGTCATTTTTCCAACTGCTTTTGCAATTTATGTCACAAATATACAAACATTTCCCCTGGCTTTGTATTCACTGTATCATGAATGAGGTCCTATCTACGCAGCAAACAGACTAAGAAAAAGAGGCCTATTGTGGGTATGCCCACCATATAATCAAATTCTAATTCTATGATGCCCACAGCTTGCTTAGTTAAAGTGATTAATCTCATGAATCTATTATCTTGTCGTCACAATCAAAGTCATGTGGGAGTGGCAGCCCCTGGCACAATCACAATCACACAGATAGCATTTTTTTCTGGTGCCAGGGAATGAGTGTGCTGGTCTCACGTGGCTTCATGATGATCATATCTCTGGTTGCATCCCAAATGGCACCCTGTTACCTTTAAAGTGCACTACAAGGAAGAGGGTACTGTTTGAGACGCAGCCGTATCTCTCTGATAATATTGAGGTCATGTATGTTATTGTAACTGTGCAATCCGTTTGCGGCTGATGTAGCCTTTATCTATAAGCACCAATCCTTTATGTCGTTAGTAGATATAATACACGATTGCACAGTGTGGAATAAAACTGATAAATATATATATATATATATATAGAGAGAGAGAAATGTAAACCTATTTATTTCCTATTGCGCTTTAATGTAATTGTTTTAACTGAATATATATATATATACAGTTGAAGTCGGAAGTTTACATTCATCTTAGCCAAATACATTTAAACACAGTTTTTCCTCCAAATATAACAATGGTCATTATGGCCAAACAGTTCTACTTTTGTTTCATCAGACCAGAGGACATTTCTCCAACAAGTACGATATTTGTCCCCATGTGCAGTTGCAAACTGTAGTCTGGCTTTTTTGTGGCGGTTTCAGAACAGTGGCTTCTTCCTTGCTGAGAGGCCTTTATAGGACTGGTTTTACTGTGGATATAGATACTTTCTACCTGTTTCCTCCAGCATCTTCACAAGGTCCTTTGCTGTACTTCTGTGATTGATTTGCACGTTTCGCACCAAAGTACGTTCATCTCTAGGAGACAGAATGCGTCTCCTTCCTGAGCGGTATGACGGCTGCGTGATCCCATTGTGTTTATACTTGCACACTATTGTTTGTACAGATGAACGTGGTACCTTCAGGCATTTGGAAATTGCTCCCAAGGATGAACCAGACTTGTGGAGGTCTACTATTTTTTTATGAGGTCTTGGCTGATTTCTTTTGATTTTCCCATGATGTCATGCAAAGAGGCACTGAGTTTGAAGGTAGGCCTTGAAATACATCCACAGGTAAACCTCCAATTGATTCAAATGATGTCAATTAGCCTATCAGAAGCTTCTAAAGCCATGACATAGTTTATTGAATGTTCCAAGCTGATTAAAGGCACAGTCAACTTAGCGTATGTAAAACTCTGACCCACTAGAATTGTGATACAGTGAATTATAAGTGAAATAATCTGTCTGTAAACAATTGTTCGAAAAATGACTTGTGTCATGCACAAAGTAGATGTCCTAACTGACTTGCCA
Source organism: Oncorhynchus gorbuscha (assembly GCF_021184085.1). NCBI lineage: Eukaryota > Metazoa > Chordata > Actinopteri > Salmoniformes > Salmonidae > Oncorhynchus > Oncorhynchus gorbuscha. The sequence continues at coordinate 6,147,198 of NC_060188.1, forward strand.
AAACTATAGTTTGTGAACAAGAAATTTGTGGAGTGGTTGAAAATCGAGTTTTAATGACTCCAACCTGAGTGTATGTAAACTTCCGACTTCAACTGTATATATATATTTCTCTCTCTTTCCTTCTCTCTCTCTTCCTCTCTCTCTCCACATATATGCTTAATACATGCCAAAAAAATCAAAGGCAAATTTCATCCTCTGGGGTTAGACCCCTCATAAATAAGCAGGTCTAATTCAAATGAATCATTTTCAAAAGTGTGCTTGTGTGTGTTTGTTTTTGTGTTTGGGGTGACGCACTTAATTATTACTACAACGGGTCCCTGAAAGGACCTCCCCAACATATACAGTATTTTGTCCCTGTTCCTTGATCCTATCTCCACTCTGAACACAGCAGAACACAACCTGTGACTGAACGACAGAACGTCTGGATAGGGGATTAACTCTCTCTCTCCTCCCTCCACCACAGCAGCAGCAGTTGCGTGCCAACACGTCAGCAGCAGCAGCAGCAGGTGCGGGTGGGAATGCAGTGGGGCCCCTACCGGCGGAGCTGCGGGAGCTGCTGAAGCACCGTTTGGGGGCCCTAGAGGGCCAGCTTCTGAGGAAGGTGGCCGAGCTGGAGGAAGAGAAGAGCCAGCTGTACAACGAGACGGCTGCCCACCGTCATCGTACCGAGAGCACCCTCACCTCACTGCTGGAAAGGATCACAGAGCTGGAGAGAAGTAAGGGATATGGTCTCACTGACCCTCCCTCAATCATACTATTTATCATCCTCACTCTTTCTCAGTCTCCATCTTTATTTACTCAGGCCAGAGGATCACAGAGCTGTAGGAAGCTGTAGTTGTCGTTCTCACCCTCTGTTTTTCCTCATTATATCTTGTTCTTTTACTCTTTCTCACTCTACAGCTTTATTTACCCAGGCTAGAGGGGATCAGAGAGCTGGAGAGTAGGGGGTTTATTCCCCCTCACTCCCCTCGTTCCCACCCTCACTCCCTTTCTTCCGCTATTTTTGCAGGTCCCCAAAAACTCACCTCCCCCTGCACTCTCTCTCTGTGGCCTTCTCTTGCTGTTTCTCTTTCTTTGATTCTCACATCCATTCTCTCTCTCTCTCTCTCTCTCTCTCTCTCTCTCTCTCTCTCTCTCTCTCTCTCTCTCTCTCTCTCTCTCTCTCTCTCTCTCTCTCTCTCTCTCTCTCTCTCTCTCTCTCTCTCTGCCTCTCCTTGCTTATTTTCTCTCTCTGTTGGAGATCAGAAAATAGCTGGAGAGAAATTCAGGAACCTCATCATCCCTCTCGTTCCTCCTTTGACTACAGACCCAACCACTCACATTCTGACTGTGACTGCCTCTTCCTCCTTATTTTGGATACTACAACACTCATACATTATTTCAATCATTCGGGATCCCCAATAGCTGTTACTATAGCAGCAGAGACTTATGCTGAGATTTGGGTGGGGAGGCAGAGACCGTCTGACCATCTGATGTCTGTCATTGATCAGGCTCTCTCCATGCACCGAGTCTTCTTATTTTGATTCTGTCCATCTCTCCCTCTAATTCATTATTTTCTTGCATTCTTCTCTGTGTTTCTCTCTCTTTGGCTCTCACTCTCTTCTCACTGCTTCCAGAAAGACAGACTGTCTCTGATTCTCTCTCACTCTCATTGTAACAGATGTGTATACAATATGCTGTCTTACTGACACCTCCTCAATGTTTCAATTAAGACTGAAAACAATACAGGCTGCTATACTTCCACTAACCAGTGCCTATCCACATGTTACGGGCATGCGTGTATACATTTTACGTATGGGTGACACATTTTTTTTACCTAGGCTAATTAATTTCTTAAAAAATGAAGGAGGAGCGAGAGAGACAGAGAGCTATATTTCATCATTTTTTTATACTTGCAAATGCAGCTAGCTAGTTTAGCCTACTCAAACACCGACTCAGGGGGATGCTACAGTATTAGCTAGCTAGGTATGACTATCCAACACTGGAACTCTTCCAAGTCATGGTAACCTTTTGGTTTTACTCATTTTTTGCAACCCTGGCCCACCAGTGTAACTGCTAACCTGCTTACTAACTGTCCACTGTACTGCATGACTGTAGCAGGTTTACTAATGCGTTATTTACATTAGCTAATATGGTGACAACGAAGTAGGCTGTGTGCAGTGGTTATGATATGAATGTTTGGCTTGGAAATATTTATTTTGTCTGATCACAGACAGATGATGTGTTGTGCATTGAAGTCCACAAGCGAAGGGAAAGGGTGAGAGGAGGAGAGCACGTAGATGTGAGAAGGAATGCAACAAGGTGTTTGTATATATATTTTTTTTATTTTACCTTTATTTAACCAGGCAAGTCAGTTAAGAACATATTCTTGCTTTCAATGACGGCCTGGGAACAGTGGGTTAACTGCCTGTTCAGGGGCAGAACGACAGATTTGTACCTTGTCAGCTCGGGGGTTTGAACTCGCAACCTTCCGGTTACTAGTCCAACGCTCTAACCACTAGGCTACGCTGCCGCCCCAGCTATGGCTATGAAACTTAACATTCCGCAGAATAAAGCAAACGGAACAAAACGGAGGTAAACATACCTGCATTTGTCCAATAGAAACTCTTGTTTGCAACTGTTAGACAAATGATTACACCCTACATCAGTTAGGTACAGGCAAGATTGTGCAAGGCTGTATTGAATGTGTCACTGTCTGTCAACTCAAATCTTTCCCTCGACCTGTGTGCACCTACTGTATGTTGTAAACTTTAATTCATAGGCTAGGTTGTAGCAATGTCATGATGGCTGTGTGTAGTACAGGGAAAATGTGAGCATAATTTAGTAGCTTAAACCTATGGATGTTATATTGAACTGGGTGAATGGAATATGAATGACAGCCATCTAATATGCTGTAACATAAATAAGTCCAATTAAAAAAAAGAATTGTCCTCCCTCATCTTAAACGGCACCGACCGCCGCTGTCATCATCACCATGACCATCACCAACATCGAACCCTTACAGCCGGTTCAATACGAGCCCCCTATGTGGGCAGACTCAGACACGGTGGTGTATGTGAACAGTGCAGGTCATGACCGATGAAAGTGATGCATACTACCTCTATCTAAACATTATCTAATCATTTTCACATCTCTGTTTGTCTTCAGGTAACAACGCATTTAAGTCCCCAGAGGATTTCAAGGTGTCTCTCCCCCTACGCACCAACTACCTATACGGACGCATCAAGAAGAGTCTCCCTGAGATGTATGCCTTCACAGTGTGTATGTGGCTGAAGTCCAGCGCCAGCCCTGGTATAGGAACCCCCTTCTCCTACGGGGTGCCAGGACAGGCCAATGAGATCGTGCTCATCGAGTGGGGCAACAACCCCATAGAGCTGTTGGTCAACGACAAAGTAAGTCCAAGTCTTTTATTGATAGTCCATGACAAAAACAACTGCTGAGCTATGGCGACGAAAGACTCATTTACTCTAAAGAACTTGGTTACAGTTGAGCATGAATCATCGTGCATTTTCTATTACAAAAACAAACTGTGACGATTAAATAGACACAGAACGATCAAGCCAGCACAGAAAAGGAACTGAAATGGAGTCATGTTGTAGTCCTTCCAGTCTGTTTTCAGGGGTAGACCCAACAGGTTCTTGAACCTGGGCCCAGCGACTATCAACACAACACCATGGCCGTTACACCAAGAGGCCCACACCTAGGGTCCTAGGTTGGCTTTAGGTCACTTCAATATTTACATTTAATACTGAGAATCAGACACTTTCCCCCCTTGTTAAGCAATGCTTTTTGAAGGAAGACCATTTCCAATGTGCTCAAAAAGAAGCTACAATTAATATTTAATCGGTTTCTGTCTTCAAAGGAATACAACCATGGCAATCGTGGTGTTTGAATAGACAACACTGATAGTTATTTTTTCTGTGCGTTACTGCTGGATAACTGAACCTAGGGGCTCAGAGGGAATAGAGTTTGGCTGAAGTGAAGTAGGGTGGGTTTTTTTCGGTTGTGGGGTTGGATTTGGGTTTGTGTTGGGCATCTGGTTTATTGGCAGAGCCAGTTTTCCCCACAGTTCTGGTTTCACCATGCATTATACATGTGTGTATGTCAGACAAACACTAGAAAGGAAGAGCGAGAGAGAGAGAGAGCGAGAGAGAGAGAGAGCGAGAGAGAGAGAGAGAGAGAGAGAGAGAGAGAGAGAGAGAGAGAGAGAGAGAGAGAGAGAGAGAGAGAGAGAGAGAGAGAGAGAGAGATGGGGAAGGGGGGAGGGGGGAGCAGGAGCAGAGTATACGGGAAGATAGGCACCAGAGAATAGAGGAACCAAAACAGCACCAGAGAATAGAAGAACCAAAACAGCACCAGAGAATAGAAGAACCAATACAGCACCAGAGAATAGAAGAACCAATACAGCACCAGAGAATAGAAGAACCAAAGCAGCACCAGAGAACAGAGGAACCAATACAGCACCAGAGAATAGAAGAACCAAAACAGCACCAGAGAATAGAAGAACCAAAACAGCACCAGAGAATAGAAGAACCAAAACAGCACCAGAGAATAGAAGAACCAATACAGCATCAGAGAACAGAGGAACCAATACAGCACCAGAGAATAGAAGAACCAAAACAGCACCAGAGAATAGAAGAACCAATACAGCACCAGAGAATAGAGGAACCAAAACAGCACCAGAGAATAGAGGAACCAAAACAGCACCAGAGAATAGAAGAACCAAAACAGCACCAGAGAATAGAAGAACCAAAACAGCACCAGAGAATAGAAGAACCAATACAGCACCAGAGAATAGAGGAACCAAAACAGCACCAGAGAATAGAGGAACCAAAACAGCACCATAGAATAGAGGAACCAAAACAGCACCAGAGAATAGAAGAACCAAAACAGCACCAGAGAATAGAAGAACCAATACAGCACCAGATAATAGAGGAACCAATACAGCACCAGAGAACAGAAGAACCAATACAGCACCAGAGAATAGAAGAGCCAATACAGCACCAGAGAATAGAAGAACCAATACAGCACCAGAGAATAGAAGAACCAAAACAGCACCAGATAACAGAAGAACCAATACAGCACCAGAGAATAGAAGAACCAATACAGCACCAGAGAATAGAAGAACCAAAACAGCACCAGATAACAGAAGAACCAAAACAGCACCAGATAACAGAAGAACCAATACAGCACCAGAGACTAGAAGAACCAAAACAGCACCAGAGAACAGAGGACCAATACAGCACCAGAGAACAGAGAACCAATACAGCACCAGAGAATAGAGGAACCAATACAGCACCAGAGAACAGAGGACCAATACAGCACCAGAGAACAGAGAACCAATACAGCACCAGATAATAGAGGAACCAATACAGCACCAGAGAACAGAGGACCAATACAGCACCAGAGAACAGAGAACCAATACAGCACCAGAGATTAGAGGAACCAATACAGCACCAGAGAATAGAGGAACCAATACAGCACCAGAGAACAAAGGAACCAATGAAAGTGTTAGTGAGTGTGAGAGAGGAGGAAAGAGAGGGTCAGAGAGTGTATGTGTGAGAGAAGATGAAACCATGAATATAACACTCATTTTCATTTCAACATGTTTTAAAACCTAACTAACATGACCCAGGTCTGCATGGTGACAATGTTGCACCATGTTCTTTTGTCAATGGTACACCATTCATCTGGTGCAAATGCTCTAGTGCCCCAAAATGAGATTCAGTAAAGATAGAGAGAATGTCTTCCCTGGATCAAATCCATTCGACATTCCTGTACATCTCATTATTTTGCCTTCTGTAAGGAGTGAAAGGATTCATTCACTATTATAGAACAGTATCTCTATTTTGGATGTAAATGACATGACTTTACAAGGATCCAGATACTTTAGCAAGATCACTTGTCTTTGAGAAACATACTTCTCTGTGTAGCACAGCTGGAAACCGCTCGAGTTGCATAAAATGGAATATAACTTTGCGGATAAAGTTTGGAAATGCATAATGTAATGTGTATAACATCTAAAGACCTGCATCACAATACTGAGAGGTTTGTCGTTCCTAAAAGTACTTGCTTGGTTATTTTTGGAGCCGTTGTTTTTCCGGAGCCCCCATTCTGCAGAACGAGCATTGATAAAGTCTATTCCGGAGCCCCCATACTGCAGAACGAGCATTGATAAAGTCTTTTCCGGAGCCCCCATTCTGCAGAACGAGCATTGATAAAGTCTATTCCGGAGCCCCCATTCTGCAGAACGAGCATTGATAAAGTCTATTCCGGAGCCCCCATACTGCAGAACGAGCATTGATAAAGTCTATTCCTGAGCCCCCATTCTGCAGAACGAGCATTGATAAAGTCTATTCCGGAGCCCCCATTCTGCAGAACGAGCATTGATAAAGTCTATTCCGGAGCCCCCATACTGCAGAACGAGCATTGATAAAGTCTATTCCGGAGCCCCCATTCTGCAGAACGAGCATTGATAAAGTCTATTCCGGAGCCCCCATACTGCAGAACGAGCATTGATAAAGTCTATTCCGGAGCCCCCATACTGCAGAACGAGCATTGATAAAGTCTATTCCGGAGCCCCCATTCTGCAGAACGAGCATTGATAAAGTCTATTCCGGAGCCCCCATACTGCAGAACGAGCATTGATAAAGTCTTTTCCGGAGCCCCCATTCTGCAGAACGAGCATTGATAAAGTCTATTCCGGAGCCCCCATTCTGCAGAACGAGCATTGATAAAGTCTATTCCGGAGCCCCCATACTGCAGAACGAGCATTGATAAAGTCTATTCCGGAGCCCCCACACTGCAGAACGAGCATTGATAAAGACTATTCCGGAGCCCCCATACTGCAGAACGAGCATTGATAAAGTCTATTCCGGAGCCCCCATACTGCAGAACGAGCATTGATAAAGTCTATTCCGGAGCCCCCATACTGCAGAACGAGCATTGATAAAGTCTATTCCGGAGCCCCCATTCTGCAGAACGAGCATTGATAAAGTCTATTCCGGAGCCCCCATTCTGCAGAACGAGCATTGATAAAGTCTATTCCGGAGCCCCCATACTGCAGAACGAGCATTGATAAAGTCTATTCCTGAGCCCCCATTCTGCAGAACGAGCATTGATAAAGTCTATTCCGGAGCCCCCATTCTGCAGAACGAGCATTGATAAAGTCTATTCCGGAGCCCCCATACTGCAGAACGAGCATTGATAAAGTCTATTCCGGAGCCCCCATTCTGCAGAACGAGCATTGATAAAGTCTATTCCGGAGCCCCCATACTGCAGAACGAGCATTGATAAAGTCTATTCCGGAGCCCCCATACTGCAGAACGAGCATTGATAAAGTCTATTCCGGAGCCCCCATACTGCAGAACGAGCATTGATAAAGTCTATTCCGGGGACCGTATGTTTCTTAAAACCAAGTAAAATCACAGAGTAAAATCAGTAAAATCACTGAGTAAAATCAGTAAAATCACAGAGTAAAATCAGTAAAATCACAGAGTAAAATCAGTAAAATCACTGAGTAAAATCACAGAGTAAAATCACAGAGTAAAATCAGTAAAATCGCTGAGTAAAATCAGTAAAATCACAGAGTAAAATCAGTAAAATCACAGAGTAAAATCAGTAAAATCACAGAGTAAAATCACTGAGTAAAATCAGTAAAATCACACAAAAAAAGTGTCTGGACCCCTCTAGAAGATAACATTTACATCCAAAATACAGATTAGGTAAAAGAATATTGAACCAGTCCTTTAAAGCTTTCCTAATGCCACAATATATCCACATTGAACTTCTTTTATCAATACTTTCGCAGCAGTTGGCTGCCTATTGGACAAGAGTGAAGTTAAAACATCTTTTGATGTAGTGGTTGGTTTGGGTTTAGTCAATACCCGGAGGTGGTGGTTTTATTGAATTTCTTTCTGCACCTGTCGGATCTAAAACGTGAAATGCCTTCACACCTTTAAGGATTGCTTGCAGGTGCATTCTAGGAAATGTTGAATAATTGTTCATAGAAAATAAACTCCCTCATCAATTGTTGTTTATTTTTTGCAAATGTTTGGGCCTCACAGCCTTTGTCAGAGCTTTGATTAGAGAATGTTTATTGAAATATTGGTGTGGACTAAAAGACATTCTGAAACTGTTTAATCTGCCGGGCCCTATGTAAACAACAGTTCCTGTGTTTGTTTCCAGCTCACACGATCAGGGAGAAACTCCTGGCTCCGGGTATGATATCAGACCTAAAGTCCTCAGGTTGACTAAGGCTCAGGGATATTACTAGAGGGCAGTAATTAGGTCCACAGTATCAATGCTCTGTCTGATTGACTTTAGTGTAAATGTGATATGCTGGAACACCTTTGGAGGTCAAGCGTCTAGTTTTTCATGGGAGGGATTAAGAGCAGACAGGAAATTGTTGGCAGTAGCCTCTGCATTTCATGGTCTCTGTGGTCTCTATGGCTCATATAGAACCTCTATATAAAGCTAATGACTTCCACTCCCATTCTCCCCTATGCTGAATCCTCTGTGGACCATGATGTCATTGTAAAGTCTGGGTAAAGCTCTGATGTTGTAACCTTTCGTAACCTGTGCTATTTCTTTCTGCTCTTGTTTTCGAAGTACAATCCCATATGACTGCGATTTGTACAGTATATTGTCCCTGTGTCACTTTACTGTTTATAAGCTATTTGTAAAGTGCTGGTGTTGTCTTGCTCCATTTGGTCCTGTGTTGTGTGTCTCAGTCAAAGCTTCATTGTGCTATCTGCCCCAGTGATATATAGTACTTGTGCTCTCTTGCCTCTTACGGCAGATTGTACGGTTCAACTTGAGCTCTATTGCCCTATCTGCCCTGGGATATTCTCCCCGATAGTAAAGTCTACAATAAGCTCTTAAGGGGAATCCTATCCTTCACTTGAGTGAATGTTTTTTTAAAGTTTCCCATAGACATCCATGCATGACTAAGTGAAAAATGGACTTAAATGCAAATTAAGATTCACCACACAAAGACTAAAGGCTCAACAGAATAAACACAGGTATTCTCTTGCCCCTATTGCCCCAGTTAGTATAGCCCCTCTAACATGAATTACCCTCCTTGCCCCTCATACCCTCTTTGCCCTATAAGTATTCTACATTTACATTTGAGTCACTTAGCAGACACTCTTATCCAGAGCGGCTTACAATTAAAAGTGAATCCCATCTAACGTTGTACTGCCCATCTCACCCTTCTTACCCAGGTGGCCCAGTTGCCCCTGTCGGTGAGCGACGGCCGCTGGCACCACATATGCATCACCTGGACGACGCGGGACGGCTTCTGGGAGGCGTACCAGGACGGGGAGAGGCTGGGCACCGGGGAGAACCTGGCCCCCTGGCACCCAATTAAACCTGGAGGGGTGATCATCCTGGGACAGGAACAGGTGAGGCTCAGCCAGGCTCTGATCTACTCCCACCGGAGAGGGAGAGTGGGAGGGTGTGTGTGTGTTCCCCCTGGAGAGGGAGAGATGAACAGGGGAGAAGGGGGAGGCAAGGCTCTTGTCACGCTATCAACACTCCTTTATCATTACCTCACCTCTCTGCCTGCCTTAACCAGTGACAGCGCACCCTTGGGAGCATTGTTAGTGTGACACTCCAACAGATATCTCCATGACAGCACCGTACTATCTCTACAGCCATGTAGTACAGAACACTGACGCTATTAAGATAGTTCCCATAGGGACCCATTAATGTAACACTACGTAGCTGTTGGGTCACATTGTGTGGACTACTTTGTTCAGCACGTGTGGTGCTAGTCGATGTGGAAAGATACAGTGCATGTAGGGTGTCTTTCATGGATAAAATGTAAATTGCAGAGGGAAATGACAGACGCACAGAGGAAACCAATAGCAGAGCAATAGATCTGTCTCATCTATCAGTACTATACCATTTATTTGAATTGTCGTTCTCTTCCAGCTTTGGCAAAATTGTTGATGTCTTTAAATTCTTGTTGAAGGCAGAAATGATGAATCACCCAGGCTATGACGTTTCCGTATACCGATGGGATTTTAAACACAGTCCCTCTCCCTCTACAGGACATGGTGGGGGGTCGTTTCGACGCCACCCAGGCCTTCGTTGGCGAGCTGAGCCAGTTCAACATGTGGGACCGGGTCCTCCGGCCTGTGGACATCATGGGAATGGCCAACTGCTCCTCCTACATGCCCGGGAACATTGTTCCATGGATCGACACCAACGTCGAAGTCATGGGAGGAGCATCCAAGGCGGCGTTGGAGATCTGCGAGGACCGTATGTTCGAACCGTAAAGGAGTTGGATGTGTAACGTTGTTATGACACTGGGTTCCGAAGGTTCCGGAGGCTTGAGAGGTGGTTCTGGTTCCGCGCTCCCTGTGCTGCTTCAGAAACACCCCTCAAGGAGGAAAAAGGGCTCAACGGGTATTGCCTTTGTTTACAGACCTAGATCTAGTAAATGGGTCAACTTCTTGTTTTCCCAATGTGTTTTGCTGTGATTTTCCATGCTTTAGCACATGGCTCACCAGTTCATGCCCATTCCAACGTGATTCTAACTAGAGGATTTTACAGAGAACCCACTTGAGATTGAGGACTCTATGCTCCGTATTCTGTCTTTTACTCCTTTAGCTAGAGATCCTTTTGACTGAGTCATGTTTGAACACAGCTCCTCTCTAAGGCATTTCAAATGGATAATCAAGCACTGTACTGTACTCAGTGAATGTGAGCTAATATATAACCCATAGAAGCTTTTATTGTGTTGTGTGGACAGCTATTTCTGAGTTGCATGGCAAACTTCTCCGGTACGTTATGTGAGCTTGTGTTCCTTTGCAGTAAAAAGAACCCCCATGTTCCAGGGAGGGATATTGATGAGTATAGAATATTAAGGCAACTGTGGAATAGACCATTGACTTCATGTGGAGTCATTTTAAACGTGTGCATGTGTTTCGACTTGTCACTGAGAGTATTGAGTGCCAAAGTTAATGCATGCGTACTGTATGTGTGTATATGTGTGTGCATATGTACATGCACAGGTGGGTGTGTTTACTGTAATAACAGTTTGTGTGTGTGTGGGTGTGTGCACGCTCTCGTTGTGTAAAAGGCCCTAGAGATTAGTGACGAGGACATTCACATTCTTGTAAATCTATTCTAATACCTCTCCTCCCCTTGAGCAGCTGCCATCCCAAGCAGCTTTGTGCAGCGGCCGGCCCAGGCAGGTTAAAAGCAAAGTCGGAAAGCTGCCGAGGACTGGCGGGAAGCCGGGAATTCAGCGCTCTGTGTGCCACACTGGGGGAGCAGTGGGTTGGAATGGGAAGCCAGGGACTGGATGACCTTCAAGGAAGGATTTTATCCATAATCTGTGATAGTAAATATCATGTTTGTCAAATGAATGAGAAGATGAATGTGAGCTATTTTACTATCCCGTTGCATTGTATAATATAGAGGCATTTTTCTATAAGCCAGAGAGACGCTATGAAAATGAAGACTGTGAAACTAAAGATGAGGAGAGATCTGAATGTTTCTGGTTGGAACAAAACAAAAAGCACTGGAACACATTGCTATTTTTCTGTTTATAGAAAATGTCTTTAATTTCCTTAGAGATCAGAAAAAAGAACCACGTTCTGAATGAATGTTGTGCTTCATTCCAGTCCATTTAAACAGTGATTTGAAACATGGTGCAGTAGATACATGTGTGTCCAGTTTGCTTCTCCAACACTGTTCACACTTGTTTTGCTGCAACACAAAACCACAATGCCTGTCAATTCAACCCTTATCTGGTTATGGAGAATGCAGAGGACGAACCTGATGTTAGGAAACAAATGGACCTTTGTCTCTTCCTTTCCCTTGGGACATCTTGGAAAGATATATGTTTGTAAAAACAGAACAGTGGTATTCAGAACATTTCTGATGGCCTTTGAGAATGATATAATGCAGTAATGTTTTAAAGGGGTACACACCCATCATTTTAGAACATTTAAAAGTTATTCTACATATCAATGTCCTTTTATGTGTTATATAAATGTCGGTTTTTATTTCTGTAGAGAAGATTTAATTTCTTGTATTTTATTATAATTTCTGCTCATGAGTTAATGTGGTTCCCTGCAGTGAGTCACTATTTCATTCAGAGTGGAAGAAGGACATATTCTTTTAAAATGTTCAATGGCCTTTTCTTCAGCACCGAATGTGCTTTTTGTTTTACCTCGGCAAGTCAGTTAAGAACAAATTCTTATTTTCAATGACATCCTAGGAACAGTGGGTTAACTGCCTGTTCAGGTGCAGAACGACAGATTTGTACCTTATCAACTCGCGGATTTGAACTTGCAACCTTCCGGTTACTAGTCCAACACTCTAACCACTAGGCTACCCTGCCGTCTCTTGTAACCTGCCAGAATGCTATTGTATACTTTGTAACACCGGTCTTATTTGTTGCGCTTGTCGACTACAGACACACAAAGTCAGGAGAGGTGTCATGTTGTGTGCAATGAGTATGAACCCAGAGGATATGAATGGATGTTCTCTCCCTCTCTCTCTCTCTCTCTCTCTCTCTCTCTCTCTCTCTCTCTCTCTCTCTCTCTCTCTCTCTCTCTCTCTCTCTCTCTCTCTCTCTCTCTCTCTCTCTCTCTCTCTCTCTCTCTCTCTCCTCTCCATCCCATCCATCCATCCATCCATCCATCCATCCATCCATCCGTGGAATGTTATCAACAGTGGAGAAATCCTCTGGCTGGCAGCCTTCCAGGTGGAAATGAAAAATGGGCCTCAGTGGATTATGGGAAGCAGCAGTGGTAATGTAGGGCACGTTGTGTTGCGTTCGAGAGCTCTCCTCTCTCCGTGTTCTCTGCTTGAGCTGTCACGGTTGGCACTATTGCTTAATTCATGTGTTGCAGCGGCACCCCAGGGGGTCACATTGTGAATGCATTGTAAATCAAGCCCAATTACTGACTGTAAACAAGAGGATGGAAATAGTCGTTCAGTAAACTGTAGCTTTTTTACAAGTGCTGTGGAGATGGAGGGAGAGCACACTCTGCTTGAGAATTAAGGTGGATAATTCTACTACACTTAGATTTCCAATATGGTCTCATAAGAATGTGTCAAAATAATGACGTTTTACTATTGTAGGTAGCGATATGTAATATACGGTGACATATTACTTGTCTTCTATATGACTGGCCGGCCAGTGGCGAAAAGAGCTAAAATTCCATCTCAAAATATTCTTTCCAGGTTTATTCCTTCTTTCCCAACTGTTGCTAGAGGCATACTCTACTGGTGTGTTTAAAACTGGGTTTTGTGATGCATTCTGTGACAAACGACAACACTACCTACACAAACCTACACAAATGTAATTCAGATTGGCATGTAGCTAATATATACAGGGAGATATATACATCTTTGTACCCAACAGTGAAATGATTCATCTGGATCTTTGAGAGAGTGGGGACGTGCTACTGCTATTATTGCATTTAAACACTATGCATCAGCTACTGACTCTTTCCCACATAGGAATAGACTTAGGGAGTTTCAGCACAAGTCACGATAGTACAGTATTAAAGGAAGGAATTGCAAGTAATTTAATTAAATAAGTGCTAGCGTAGATGCAGATGTAATGACACCTAACTCAGGCTAAAAGTGCATCACTTGAAAGGGTTTAACTCAATGTTATTACCCAGTAGGCCAGTTGCCCCACTCCACTTCCCAGCACAATGGATAGAGCGTAGGCTACGTATATTGCTCTGCGGATGACATTGGCACCCGGGGCTCACAATTATTTGGTAGATAGTTTATTAAAGCTTTGTATTCTGCTCCTACACACTCACATACAACACACACTCACACAGACACAGAGTCACACACACACACCCATGATGTTGGCTGTTCGCGCTATGCATTTTCAACGTAGCTCAAGGTTGTGTTGGAGCATGTGAAGCTGGGTGCATCCAAGTCTAAACCCTGTAATTAAAGCCAACCGGTGTCGGGCATATTTGATCATTGGTGGTAACGCGCCCCATCACTGCTAAGTGAAGAATGGAGAATTAAAGGGCTCAATTAAAGAATTAAAGAGCTCTCAGACGGTCCTCTCAGGAGACGAAGAGACGAGGACTAGACGAGACCCAGCGCTTTGCTTCGTGACCGGGAGATAAAACTTCATTTGAGACCACAGAGAAGCTCCTTTGGCCCTGGTGATTATTAGTCTGCAGGATAAAGGCATTGAACAGCAGCAGGATCTGACTATACAGCTGGGTTTGGATGTGTGCTGCCTGCTGTCGTTTTTTAGGCTTCTTGGATCTCTCCGACTATTGGGCAGACCCACACACCCTCTTTGGCCTCAACAGCTCTCATGAAATCAGGATTCATAAAGAACTCTTCAGATTTTTGCCCTGGTCTTCTCTCCATCTGGCTGCCATTTTGTTTTGAAATGAGCCTATAAGCCCCTCCTCTTTTATCTGAGCTGTTCGTATTTTGTTCATTTGTGTTGAAAAGCAAAAAGGGAAGCAGAAGGCATAAAACAAGAAATACATCAATGTTACTCTTTAAAACACATTAATGTGCCTCAACATTGTAATTCAAAAGATAGTACTGTGTAATGGCGGGTAATGAAAGGTTTAACTTGTGTAGATGTCTCAATGTAGATGTTTTTCTCTCACTAATAACACATTGTAACAGTGACATACTGTATAAATAGCATGTCAGCTTGGGTGACATATAAGTAACTACAACAGTTAAATGTCATCATTTTGAACATTTATAATGAGAACATGTTGGACACTTACTTTGATAAGTTTAGAGGTAATGCACATTCATCAACACTTCATAAATGTGTCAGCTGTAGCCCAAGCCAACAATACAGACACAGCCCAACGATGAACATGTTGTGGCCTCATTGGAAGATTGTATTTGTATTTCAGCAATTTCAAAACGCTGCCATTTTAATCACTAACCATTGGTCCATATGATATCGGAAATAGTATTTCTTGATATTTGATTGGATTTTGATACTGCACCACTTCGATCATAATTACCTGGAACAAAGACAGACAATATGAGGAGGATTTTAAAGCCAGGATGAGTGGTTTCTTACAGAGAAAGAGAAAAAGGTTGTTTTCCATGAAGTGCACACAAATCTAATTCACATGTCATTTACATATTTCTGTAACATCTTGATAACATATGTTAGTGTCTGTGTGCCTTTTGTAGTGTATCTAGTTTGTATTTATATGTTTATGTATTTGCTGGGGGAAACAAATGTCCCCTTTGGGAGATAAATAAAGTACGATCTTATCTTAGATAGCACCTCTCAAAAACGTCCCTGTGTTGTCTGACCACAACCACGCAACCAATATTATAGGCAATACTCAAATTTGTGACATTTATTTTTTACGCTGCCGTTGCAACAAATATCAATACATGTTTTGTTGCATTATGATGTAATGTAATGTAACAGCCAAGGGTTACCGCACTGAGGCAATCAACTCAAAGTCAACCAATGTTAATCTGGAGATATAAGACTATACAGTGTCGTGTCTTTGGCTATGCCGGATTAAGTGATATGACATGCTATTCTATAAAATCCTTTCTCCGCAATTAATATTACCTGATTGAGCTAATCATGTAATTGTAATTAACTAGTATAGGTGCACCACAAAATAATATTTATAGAGCTGTTATCTTCCGAATAAACTCTTACAGACCTAGTAATATTTTACATCAATATTAATCGTCACCTTAATTCAGTGTCATCTGAAAGTTGTAAATTCTTGGTTATCTTCACGAACCCTGGCTAACAAGTTGAATCAGCAATACAAAATTGGTTTTCACTATTTATTTACTAAACACCTAACTAATCATACAGAATTACATATACAAAGAATGAATCATACCTTGATTACGGAACAGATATGATAGCTGGTTACACAAAGGAAAAGGGGCTGGGTTTGAGTGAAAGAGCGGGAAGACTGAGGGACAAAGAGAGAAGCTGTGCTATCGTAAATACAGTATCTTATGCATTCTAAATTACCGCCCATTTGGAAAAGGAAAATGCAATAAATATTTACTCTGAGCTGCGCTTCGGTAGGTTGGTGGTAGATGGAAGGCCGTATTGCCAAACCGAGTCCTTTGTCCTTTGAATAATGTCTCTGGTGGTCAATTGCACACGTTGTAGTAAAGTTGTTGTGTGGTAGATGGGATACTCTGTCTGTTCTTTTCTAGCCCGCGTTTGCAGCTGCTGTTGCTAACTCAATGGCTAGGAGGTATCACTTCTGTAGTGAATAAGAGTTCAAAGTTCATACCATTCGCAACCAAAGCTCACGCTGAGGTTGGCTTGGTTATGTAGTTGACATGTTAGTCCTTTTAACACAGAGGCTGCAGACCTCACATACTTGGAACAGGAGGTTACATTTTCGTCAAGGCTTTATATAGTGGAGCGAGAAGGGTGTGTCCGAAAAGTTTTATAACCCATGTCTCTTCACAGAGGCGGGCCACTGATTGAGCAGAGACCTAACCTTATGAAAACCCAAATCTCTCAATTACATTTAATCTCTTCACCAATAATTTTGTATTCAAACATTTAAATTGAACAACAATTCCATGTGAAATTTGATAACTCTGATGTGTAGACTTACCACTGTAGAGTTTATGTCATCCTATCATTGAGGAGAATGTCTGAGATGACAACCTAACTGACATCATATTCATTAAGTACCACCGCATATGTTCAATTGGTCGGATTACCAGAATATAGTTCATTTCCCCCCACCTTCTATTGTTCCGAGAATCTCTATGTTAATCGTGGGGTTTTCAAATTTCACATCAGTAGGGTAGAGAGAGGAAACAGGGGGGAAGATGTATTTATGACTGTCATAAACCTACCCCCAGGCCAACATCATGACAGTTTAATACAGTACATGAGTGATGGAGAAGCGTAGTGTGATCCTCTAGCTCTCTGTGGAAACTATTGGATCTACAGTACATCTGCCTTGGAGCCCGAGGAGACTACATCTGCCTAGTAGGCTGAGGATCCTACATCTGCCTAGTAGGCCGAGGACACTACATCTGCCTGGTAGGCCGAGGATACTACATCTGCCTAGTAGGCTGAGGATCCTACATCTGCCTAGTAGGCTGAGGATCCTGCATCACCCTGGTAGGCTGAGGATACTACATCCCCCTGGGAGGATGAGGATACTACATCCCCCTGGGAGGATGAGGATACTACATCCCCCTGGAAAGCTGAGGATACTACATCCCCCTAGAAGGCTGAGGATACTACATCCCCCTGGGAGGCTGAGGATACTGCATCCCCCTGGGAGGCTGCGGGTACTACATCACCCTGGTAGGCTGAGGATACTACATCCCCCTGGAAGGCTAAGGATACTACATCCCCCTGGGAGGTGGAGGATGCTACATCCCCCTGGGAGGCCGAGAATACTACATCCCCCTGGGAGGATGAGGATACTAATAATAATAATAATAAATGCCATTTAGCAGACGCTTTTATCCAAAGCGACTTACAGTCATGTGTGCATACATTCTACGTATGGGTGGTCCCGGGGATCGAACTACATCCCCCTGGGAGGATGAGGATACTACATCCCCCCGGGAGGCTGCGGGTACTACATTCCCTTGGTAGGCTGAGGATACTACATCCCCCTGGAAGGCTGAGGATACTACATCCCCCTGGGATGATGAGGATACTGCATCCCCCTGAGAGGCTGAGTATACTACATCCCCCTGGTAGGCTGAGGATGCTACATCCCCCTGGGAGGCTGAGGATACTATATCTGCCTTGTAGGCTGAGGATGCCTTGTAGGCTGGGAGGCTGAGGATACTACATATGCCTGGTAGGCTACGGATAAGGGCATTAACTAGATCACGGGATCTATATCACTAAATACTGGACTGTTCTGTACACCCATTTTACTCACCCACCGTGCTTATTGCCCAGAGCCTGGAGGAGATTACCAATACACTGCCCTGGGGTCAACTTGGGATACACCGTCTATACACACACACACACACACACACACACACACACACACACACACACACACACACACACACACACACACACACACACACACACACACACACACACACACACACACACACACACACACACACACACACACACACACACACACACACACAAGGGCATACACACACACTTGCCGTAGGATGGTTAAGCCCTCTCTCTGCTGTGACATTTACAGATCATCTGACTTTCATCAGGAAACAGATCTGCCCCCGACTGTGAAGCCATTTAAGTGTTTATTTATAGAGCCTGCTCAACTGTTTATGAATGTGAATTTCCTGAGCTCCCTGGTCGGTCAGAGCCCTGGACCCATCTCACTCAGTATCAAGCCGTAAATTAGAGTTTTCCACCGAGCAAAAGACCAGGATGTAGCTTATAGAAGGGGTGGGTGATGGATAGACATGGTCATAAAAATTATATTTATTTATTTGTACTATTTTCTACAATGTAGAATAATAGTGAAGACATCAAAACGATGAAATTACACATATGGAATCATTTAGTAACCAAAAAAGTGTTAAACAAATCTAAATATATTTTATATTTGAGATTCTTCAAAGTAGCCACCTGCTACGAGCATACTTAAAGGAGGGAGGTGCAGGAATCAGGAGCAGGAGAACAAGGTCCCAGTGGCACAATCGTTTATTTAAGACGTCCCAACTCAGCAACAACATGGGGGAGAATATGCCCAAACGAGGTCGCCACCCACAGGGAAATAAATGATACACACGGAGGAGAAACCTCTACTCCTAAACACATCCGGTACAAACTGCCGTGTAGAAGAAAACCCTGTGGTGCCGACACGCACCCCTAATAAAGATACCACAGCAAACAATCCCAATTCTGTAGGGGTGGTTAGTTTGGGTCAGAAATATAATTACTCATGATGACCACGTAATTTATGGTTGGAAAGAAAGGCCTCGACTACTATTATAACCATATACATAAAAAACATGTGATAACTGGGAATAATACATGATAAAATACAGAGCATTTGATCCTTGTGACGTGACATCACTGCAGGTTTTCATCGCAGGTTGGCATTTATTGGGATGACTCATGTACTAGAGGCAGCTCATTAGGGTTAGCAGGCAATGCTAACCCTAATGCCTGCTACTAACCTTAAATTAAGAACAAAAAGCTCATTTTAGTTTAAATAATTCTTTATGCCAATTTTAACTTTGCGGCTGGTCCATCGAACAGAAACCGCTCAGTCAGCTCTGTCTCCAGGACATGCTTCCATCCCAATAAATGTCAACCTGCGTTTTCATCAAGATGAGATGAGATCATTTTAATGCACGGTAGTGAGCGGATGGATGGCAGAGAGTCAGAGACACACAGGTACTTTCTTAGTGTCTAACAAGCTTTCTCTACCCTTGACCTTGTTCTGAACACCTCCAAAACAAAGGTCTGGTGGTTTGGTAAGAATAATTCCCCTCTCCCCACAGGTGCGATTACTACCTCTTGAGGGTTTAGAGCTTGAGGTTGTCACCTCATACAAGTGCATGGGAGTATGGCTAGACAGTACACTGTCCTCCTCTCAGCACATTTCAAAGTTTCAGGCTAAAGTTAAATCTAGACTTGGTTTCCTCTATCGTAATTGCTCCTCTTTCACCCCAGCCAAACTAACCCTGATTCAGATATCTCCTAAACATGCTTGATTGCGGAGACATAATTTATAGATCAGCAGGTAAGGGTGCTCTCGAGCAGCTAGATGTTCTTTACCATTCGGCCATCAAATTTGCCACCAATGCTCCTTATAGGACACATCACTGCACTCTATACTCTTCTGTAAACTGCTCATCTCTGTGTACCTGTTGCAAGACCCACTGGTTGATGCTTATTTACAAAAACCCTCTTAGGCCTCATTCCCCCCTAACTGAGATATCTACTGCAGCCCTCATCCTCCACATACAACATCCGTTCTGTCAGTCACATTCTGTTAAAGGTCCCCAAAGCACACACATCCCTGGGTTGTTCTTGTCATGATGTGTGTTTTATTCTATATTTATATATATATATATTTTATCCCAGCCTCCGTCTACCGCAGAAGACCTTTTGCCTTTTGGTAGGCCGTCATTGTGAATATGAATTTGTTCTTAACTGATTTGCCTAGTTAAATGAAGGTTAAATAAATAAAAAATGTTGGTGGCAGCATCATGCTGTGGGGATGTTTGTCAGCGACAGGGACTGGGAGACTAGTCAGGGTCGAGGGAAAGATGAACAGAGCAAAGTACAGAGAGATCCTTAATGAAAACCTGCTCCAGAGCGCTCAGGACCTCAGACTGAGGCAAAGGTTTACCTTCCAACAGGACAACAACCCTAAGCACACAGCCAAGACAACGCAGGAGTGGCTTCGGGACCAAATCTCTGAATGTCCTTGAGTAGCCCAGCCAGAGCCCTGAACCTGATCAAACATATGGCGTCTTACCCAAGAAGACTCAAGGCTGTAATTGCTGCCAAAGGTGCAAAGTAATGAGTAAAGGGTCTGAATACTTACGTAAATGGGATATTGGGTATTACTTTATCACTGGGTATTGTGTGTAGATTAATGAGGGAACATTTTTGATCAATTTTAGAACAAGACTGTAACATAACAAAATGTGGAAAAAGTCAAGGGGTCTGAATACTTTCCAAATGCACCGTATATGGGTACATCAGTCATACATGTGTGTTTAGGTAAATACATTGTCTCTACAGCTGTGGAAAGAACTATAGGTGCTTGTCACTGATGTAGAAGTAAGGAGTTACTATGCACAAATTAACACTATAAACAACACATTCTCACACAGTGAAATGCAATTCAAAACAAGTGAGTGCCTGGTAATTGTCATTTTAGAATATATTTCAGTCAGGCTTTATGGAAAGCAAACATTGAGGCAGATGTCTGAAACATGGCACAGTAGGTACAAATGGAAGTGTGGACAGGCACAGATTGTAACAGCTGTGTTGATGCCCATCATCCAATCTGCAATGTCCTCACGGTGCCCACTGTGCCTATGATTGATGAGAGGGGGTCTGACTCAGTCAGGATGCCAAGGCTCCTCCAGGAAACTCAAGGGCAACTTGAAGTTGACGCTAACAGATTGTACATAATGAATAACTGGTAGGCTGTACTTTATTCTGGAAGTTGTTTTTCTCAAGGTAGTACAGTATGTAGCTTGAGTGTTGGTTGGTTGGTTCAGCACCAGCTGAAGAAAGGTTTCCAGCCCCTTGTGTGGTGTTACTCATCTCCCGTGTGGAATTGAAATGGAACCTACACAGCACTTTATATGAAGTTCAATTTACACTTT
This sequence comes from Oncorhynchus gorbuscha, assembly GCF_021184085.1. Lineage (NCBI taxonomy): Eukaryota > Metazoa > Chordata > Actinopteri > Salmoniformes > Salmonidae > Oncorhynchus > Oncorhynchus gorbuscha. The sequence continues at coordinate 6,168,498 of NC_060188.1, forward strand.
TCACTGCCAGTAATAACAGATTCTCTTGTCAAGGTATGAGCCTCAAATTAGCACGATGACCTGGAGCTGGAGGCCATTACTATGTTGATCTTCTCCTGTCTCTACAATAGGTCCCATCTCTGCTGTTGACGTCAATGGGCCAGGTATTGCGCAACACAGCACGATCTATTTAAAGGTCTGCGAAAGAGCTTCGGGACTTAAAAGGCAACTCCACCACCTTTCAACCTCCTTTTCATTATCTCCAGCACAATACCAGAGTTGTGAAAACGGCAAATTGTTTAGTTTTGTAGAAAAAAGTAAAACAGTTCTACCTGATGACATCATCAGGAGTTAAACCATTTTATAAACAGTGTTTTTCAAACACTATGAGATTCACGGTGATGTGGGGAGCAAGACAATGCCCTGCCTTGGGCTAGAAATTCGATACAGGTTTTGAAAATAACTGTTTTTGACTTTTAATGCTACCCTGTGATGTCACAGACAGATCTTTTTTTAGGACCTTCTTATCTTTTGAACCACAGATCACAACTCTCTATTTTCACATATGTAGACACTGGTTTGGTGCTGGAGATTATATGAGGTTCAAAGTGGCAGAATTGCATTTTTATTTCCGCTAGCTTTGGAGAGGCTGCCCAAAAGAGTGTTCTGTGTAAACATGTCACCTGAACTCTCTCTCTCTCTCTCTCTCTCTCTCTCTCTCTCTCACACACACACACACACACACACACACACACACACACACACACACACACACACACACACACACACACACACACACACACACACACACACACACACACACACACACACACACACACACACACACACACACACACACACACACACACACACACACACACACACACACACACACACACACACTCTCCTCTCCCACCCGAACACCCACACGCCTTTAGTACATCTCCACTTCCTCTATCTTCCTCTTAACAAACCCCACAGAGTGTGCTCTCCCTGATTCCCCATTCACTATCTGTGATGACTCCTCTGATGACTATCTGCACATTTCCACAATGAGAAGGATCACACAGGCTGCTCTTGACATAATATCTCTATGGAAGAGGGAGCAGCAGTGGGAGTATATCTCTGTAGGTGGCTCCTTACATCTGGAGCACTGTGAACTACCTCATCTCTTATCTATCTCATCTGTGTGTGAGAGTGAGATCCTCAGCTCACCCCAGTACAAGCAGAATATTCCATACACATGTCAAAAACATTCAAGAACAGTGTTCTATTGAAATTCTCTCACTCACTCACACAGAAAGAGATACGCGCACACATACACACACTGTCAGACAGTTAAATGGAGAACGTGCATTGTTCACATAGAGAGTTTTGTCATGTGTTCCGCTCCTGCCGTCAAAGCAACATGTGATCAAACGAGAGGGAGGTAAGACTTGAAACGCAACAAGTGTCCATTGTCTGTCACACGTATGCTTTGAACATAAGCTATCTCTATGGGTATTGGACCACAGCAATTAGCCTGAGCCTATGAGGAAAAACAAGCTCTCAGAATTAGTAAGCGGTCGCCGTCTACATGAATGGCTGAAAGGGAAGCGATTAATAGTGTAAAGACCCTTTCATGTTCGTAAAAAGTCACATATGCTGATCTAGGATCAGGTCCCCCCTGTTAATTTAATCAAATTCAATATGATCTAAAAGCCAAACTGATCTTAGAACAGCATTACTGACACTTCATGAATATGGTCTCAGGACTCCTCAATGATCAATGAACTATTTGTAGTCAGACAGACAGAGCTCCCTCTCAAGTTTGAAAACACTACTGAGGATCCGTTCGATACAGCTAGCTGTCTGTGACTCTAGATTTGGTTGACACGATCAAAAAGACCAAATTCCAGGAGGATTTCCATGTAAAGTGTTGTAATTATCATATCTCTGTGGAGCAGATGAAACATCTAAATGGATTCACCTCCGTGTTGTCACATGCACATAGATTATAGGCTACGACAAGGCAGGCATTTAGGGTTATTCAGGGTTATTCAGCTGTCCCCATAGTAGAACCATTTTTGGTTCTAGGTAGAACCATTTATGGTTCCGGGAAGAGCTCTTTTGGTTTCCATCTAGAGCCCTCTGTGGACATGGTTCTACATGGAAACCAAAAGGGTTCTACCTGGAACCAAAAAGCGTTCTTCAAAGGGTTCTCCTATGGGGAACCCTTTTAGGGTTCTAGGTAGCACCTTTAGGTTCTAGGTATCACCTTTTTTTTCTAAGAGTGTACAATGGAAGTGTGCTGTAGCCGTGCTTGACTCTATTTAACTCTAGAATCTGCACCCTGCTGGTTTAAACCTGCATTCCCAAGCAGCCCCAACGTGCTAAATGGGATACTTTGGGAATTTGTCCCTTTATCTACTTCCTCATAGCAGACACCATATACTTCTAGTCGTTGCGCTAACGCTAGTTAGCATTGACTCGTGAAACTACCTCACTGACAAAATCTCCTTTAAAGTTAAAGGGATACTTCGGGATTGTGGCAAAGAGGTAGTTTCGCGAGCCAACGCTAACTCTCGTTAGCGCAATGACTAGAAGTCGATGGTATAATTTAATTGTGTCTAACTGCGTTTTATGAATGTTATCCGCATTGTAATATTACATTTTGTGCGACTCAAGCCATTGTTTTCTGTGTGCGCATGCTCAGGCAACACAGAGAAATATCACAGATGACAGGGGAAAGCTCTTGAGTCGCACAAAATGGAATATAACGTTGCGGAAAAAGTTAATAATGACACAACTGTATGTGTGCAACATCTAAAGACCTGCACCACTATACTGAGAGTGTTGCCATTTCTGAAAGGACATGTTTGTTGATGTTTTATCTAAGCCCTGACACTGCAGAACGAGCATGAGGAAGTAATAATGACATAATATGTGTCATCTAGTAGACGCTTTTATCCAGAGTGACTGACAGTCATGCTTGTTTACATTTTTAAGTGTGTATCACTGGTTGGGGTAAGTTTCTCAAAAACAAGTGAAATTGCTTTTTTAAAAGTGTCTGGACTATGAAGTGAACTTCTCCTTTAAGGCAATTCCTTCTGGAGACTGATCTCTAGGGTCATTTTCAATGACTTGTTGTAATAATCACTGATCTGACATGACTGGATTGGTGTAACATGCTGTTATGGAACACCTGCTGTCAAATACAAGTTTATTGGTCATGTACACAGATCTGCAGATATTATCGCAGGTGCAGCAAAATGCTTATGTGTCTACAGAAGCTCCAACAGTGTAACCAGCAATACACAACAATACACACACACAATCCACAAAGTAAAAATTAAGAAATTAAGAAATATCACAACGAGCTTTCAGAGTCTCTACACTACATGACCAAATGTATGTTGACACATGCTCGTCAAACATCTCATTCCAAAATCAATGGGCATTAATATGCTGCTATAACTTCTGGGAAGGCTTTCCACTAGATGTTGGAATATTTCTGCGGAGACCACAAGAGCATTAGTGAGGTTGGGCACTGACGTTAGGCCTGGCTCGCAGTCCCTAAGGTGTTCGATGGGGTCGAGGTTCGATGGGGTCTCGCCAAACCATTTCTGTATGGACCTTGCTTTGTGCTTAGGAGCACTGTCATGCTGAAACAGGAAAGGGCCTTCCCCAAACTGTTGCCAGAATGTTGGAAGCACAGAATCATCTAGAATGTCACTGTATGCTATATTGTTAAGCTTTCCCTTCACTGGAACTAAGGGCCCTAGCCCGAAACTACGAAAAACAGCTCCAGACCATTATTCCTCGTCAACCAAATTTTACAGTGGGCACTATGCATTGGGGTAGGTAGCGTTCTCCTGGCATCCACCAAACCCAGATTCCTCCGTCTGACTGGCAGATAGTGAAGCGTGATTAATCAGTCCAGAGAACGCATTTCCACTGCTCCAGTATCCAATGGTGGCAGGCTTTACACCACTCCAGCCGATGCTTGGCATTGTGCATGGTGAGTTTAGGCTGGTGTGTGGCTGCCCAGCCATGAAAAGCCATTTCATGAAGCTCCCGATGGAAAGTTATTGTATTGATGCTGCTTGCAGAGGCAGTTTGCAATTCGGTATTGAGTGATGCAACAGAGGACAGATGATTTATTTTTATACGCTACGTGCGTCAGCACTCAGCGGTACCGTTCTGTGAGCTTGTGTGGCCTACCACTTCGCGGCTCAGCCATTGTTGCTCCTAGACAATAACAGTGACCGGGGCAGCTCTAGCAGGGCAGACATTTTATGAACTGACTTGTTGGTAGTCACTGAGCTCTTCAGTAAGACCATTCTACTGCCAATGTTTTTCTATGGAGATTGCATGGCTGTGTGCTAGATTGTATAAACCTGTAAGCAATAGGCGTGGCTAGAAACTTGAAGCACCTTTGGCAGCGACTACAGCATTGAGTCATATTATGTATGACGCTACAAGCCTGGCACACCTGTATTCGGGGAGTTTCTCTCATTTTTCTCTGCAGATCCTCTCAAGCTCTGTCAGGCTGGATGGGGAGCATTGCTGCACAGCTTTTTTTCAGGTCTCTCCAGAGATGTTCGATCAGGTTCAAGTCTGAGCTCTGGCTGGGCCACTCAAGCACATTCAGAGACTTGTCCAGAAGCTGGACATCCTGTGTTGTCTTGGTTGTGCGCTTAGGATCGTTGCCCTATTGGAAGGTGAACCTTCGCCCCAGTCTGAGGTCCTGAGCACTCTGGAGCAGGTTTTCATCAAGGATCACACTGTACTTTGCTCCGTTCATCTTTCCCTCGATCATGACTAGTTTCCATGTCCCTGCTGCTCAAAAAAGTCCCCACAGCATGATGCTGCCATGCTTCACCATAGGGATGGTGCCAGGTTTCCTCCAGATGTGATGCTTAGCATTCAGGCCAAAAAGTTAAATCTTGGTTTCATCAAACCAGAGAATCTTGTTTGTCATGGTCTGAGAGTCCTTTCGGTGCCTTTTGGCAAACTCCAAACAGGCTGTCATGTGCCTTTTACTGAGGAATGGCTTCCGTCTGGCCACTCTACCATAAATGCCTGATTGGTGGAGTGCTGCAGAGATGGTTGTCCTTCTGGAAGGTTCTCCCATCTCCACAGAGGAACTCTGGACCTTGGTCACCTCCCTGACCTAAGCCCTTATCCCCCGATTGCTCAGTTTGGCCAGGCTTCCAGCTCTAGGAACAGTCTTGGTGGTTCCAAACTTCTCCCTTTTAAGAATGATGGAGGCCACTGTGTTCTTGTGGATCTTGAATGCTGCAGAAATGTTTTGGTACCCTTCCCCAGATCTGTTCTCAACACAATCCTGTCTCGGAGCTCTCCGGACAATTCCTTTGACGTCATGGCTTAATTTTTGCTCTGACATGCACTGTGAACTATGGAACCTTATATATACAGGTGTGTGCCTTTTCAAATCATATCCAATCAATTGAATTTACCACAGGTGGACTACAATCAAGCTGTAGAAACATCTCAAGGATGATCAATGGAATCAGGATGCACCTGGGCTCAATTTAGCATCTAATAGCAAAGGGTCTGAAAAGGTATTTATCTTTTTATTTTTTAATATATTTGCAAAATTTTCAAAAAAAAAAAACGGTTCTCCTTTTGTCTTTATTGGGTATTGTTTTTAAATTTTAGAGTAAGACTGTAATGTAACAAAATGTGTAAAAAGTCAAGGGGTCTGAATACTTTCCGAGGGTACTGTACATATAGAGTAGTTACTGTACATAGGATGACCCATGACTAGAACACAAGTATAAACACAGTTCAATGACTCTTTGTCTCCTATTGGGCTGTGTTAGATCAGTGGTTACCTCAAAGAACGGAGGAATGGGAGGAAGTGAGTGAAGAAGGAGAAGAGTTGAGGCTTTCCATACCCCCACATGAATCTAACTAAACGAGCCCTACATCTGGCAGAGCATACCTTTGTAGTGAGGTGGTGGTGTCTTGTGGAGAAAAATGACTACATGCTTTGTTTACTAAATGCATTTGAAAATACCGTTTTTGGTTTATTTTCTCTGTGGTTGTTTCTATGAGAGCTTGTATATAGCTGGGTCAGAGCCCCAGACTCATCCACCAGAGTGGATCCCAGTGGACTTTCCCTCAGCGTTAGTTCACTCATGTTATGAAATGTTCACACTGCAAGGCTCTCACTACAATATTATCAAAGCAATCACAGAGGCTGGGGCTGGATGCCCCTACTGGCCGGCTGGCTGTCTGTGTGCATTGGTGCAAGATGTTTTAGCTTCTGAATATCAATACAAGTCATCCTACACACGCCATTTGTCTGTGAGAAAATATTGTTCATCGATAAGAATGAATCTCAGATTACTCAACGTGTTACAACATTGTGGCTTTGAAGTGGTCTACGTGGGAGAGGGCCAGTCTGTCTGGGTGGACATGGAAATGATGGAATGGATGTAGCATTGATGAATGTAGAAATAGTCTGGCACCCTTGCTAGCTTTGAAACAGTCTGGCACGGAATAAATCAATGCTCAATAAATGAAATGGGGATTTGTTTGATCCCTAACTGGTTCATGCGCATACATTCATTTCAGATGTGGTATGAACAGAACTCTTTGAATACGCTTTTATTGTATGGGTGTATTCAAGGTTACTAATTGAACAGGATACTGCATCTAGGAAACCACAGAAGAAAAACAGACACTGCTTTATAACACAGACAAATACAAAATAGCTTCAGGGTCACCTTTTTCTCGAGAATATGTAAGGCACACAAGTTTGAAGGAGGCAAAAAAGTGACGTTTGAAAATGTTTATATTAAAACAACAGCACCTTGAGCATCCTAGAGAGGTAAGCACACACCTTGAACCACAGAGACACAAAAAGCGAATTAAATATGATATTTACTTCAATGCTGTGCCTTGAAATGACCTCAGAAGAACAGCTTCTCGTGTCTACAGGTGAACTCTAATCGAATGGGCTATGCAATTTTGAGAAGATGGCTGCCGCACCAAGTGTTCTCAGAGCATAGATACAGTGCCTTTATGTATTCCCTGTTCAACAAAAATATGTATTTTGCCAGTGGTTTAATAATCACTCAGACAGCAGAAATAGATCCAAGCATAATGGGTTGCTGCTTGCTGCCTGTGTTATGCTTGCAGCTCAGTTCATCTCGTACTAACTAGATCTCACTGTTTTCATTGCTGGAGGTACAGTACGATGTATCCTGATGCTTGGTGTTCCTCAAATTGGACTGGGTTGGGAACGGGTTGCAAGACTTAAATATTAGAACACTCAATTTAGCAATTCCTTCATTTGGATCATTTTGAGGCAGTTTACAAATGGACCAAAAGGTGACACAGTCTAAGACAGAGATCTCCATACTCAGAGGGCTGCTGTGAGTGCAGGATGTTGCCTCAACATAGCTGATCAGAATGAGAAACTTATAATGGCCTCAATCTGGATCACCTTTAGTTGAATCAGGTGTGTTAGTGCTAGGCTGGAACAAACACCTGCACACACTCTGACCAACTAGGACTGAGATTGACTGGCTAATTCCAGTACTGACTGGATACTAGTTGTCACATAAACAATATGCAGGTTTCGTTTCCTTTTTCTGTTTCCTTGCTGCTTTGTCAAACATTTATGTGAAGAAAGGCAAGAAAATCACATGTCAATAGGAGCTAGGCGGCCTTGCTGGATTAACAATAGCGAGGTGCTCTTCTGAAAGCTGACTGCTTCCTGCACTATCAGCACCACTGTCAGTGTCTATTCACTCAGCACTGATGGAAACGTGTCCTTCAGTGAGACAGATGTGAACAATAAGAGAGGGAGAAGAAAATGAGGGTGTGGAGATCACCAGCTTGCTTGGACAAAACTATGGAACCCTACTGTTCCTAAACTCATAAAACAGTATTGTGGAGTTGCAAATGGTTTTCACAGAAAAATACATCACTTCTAGTATGACTATACCGTTTTTGGAAATGCAGTGAAGGGAATTGTTTTGGAGTGTTAGTATAGAAGTTGAACAATTAATAATAAGCTCATTAGCTTCAATTCTAACAGTCATAAACTGGTCTGTAACTTACAGTATCTAACTTATCATTGCGAATAATGAGCTATTTGTTAACTGAGAAAAGTACATATATTTTACCTCTCTGGTATATGTGACAATCAAATGATATATATATATATATATATATATATATATATATATATATATATAGTACCAGTCAAACATTTGGACACATCTACTCATTCAAGGGTTGTCTTTATTGTTACTATTATCTACATTGTAGAATAATACTAAAGACATTAAAACTATGAAATAACATCTGGAATCATTTAGTAACCAAAAAAGTGTTAAACAGATCAAAATATATTTTAATATTTTATATTCTTCAAAGTAGCCACCATTTGCCTTGATTACAGCTTTGCACACTCTTGGCATTCTCTCAACCTGAGAGTTGAGAAAAAAAATGATAGTCCCACTAAGCGCAAATCAGATGGGATGGCATATCGCTGCAGAATTCTGTGGTAGCCAATATAAATCACTGACAGTGTCACCAGCAAAGTACCCCGCACACCATCACACCTCCTCCTTCGTGCTTCACGTTGGGAACCACACATGCGGAGATCATCCATTCACCTACTCTGCGTCTCACAAAGACACGACATTTGGAGCCAAAAATCTTGAATTTGAACTCATTGGATCAAAGGACAGATTTCCACTGGTCTTATGTTCATTGCTCGTGTTTCTTGGCCAGAGCAAGTCTCTTCTTATAATTGGTGTCCGTTAGTAGTGGTTTCTTTGCAGCAATTTGACCACGAAGGCTTGATTCATGCAGTCTCCTCTGAACAGTTGATGTTGAGATGTGTCTGTTACTTGAACTCTGTGAAGCATTTATTTGAGGTGCAGTTAATTCTATTGAACTTATCCTCTGCAGCAGAGGTAACTCTGGGTCTTCCTTTCCTGTGGTGGTCCTCATGAGAGCCAGTTTCATCATAGCGCTTGATGGTTGTTTGCGACTGCACTTGAAGAAACTTTCAAAGTTCTTGAAGTTTTCCAGATTGACTGACCTTCATGTCTTAAAGTAATGATGGACTATTGTTTCTCTTTGCTATTTTAAGCTGTTCTTGACATAATATGGACTTGGTCTTTTACCAAATAGGGCCATCTTCTGTTTTCTACCTATAACTTGTCACAACACAACTGATTGGCTCAAGCACATTAAGAAGGAAAGAAATTCCTCAAATTACCTTTTAACAAGGCACACTTGTTAATTGAAATGCATTTCAGGTGACTACCTCATAAAGCTAATTGAGAGAATGCCAAGATTGTGCAAAGCTGTCATCAAGGCAATGGGTGGCTACTTTGAACAATCTCAAATACAAAATATATTTTGATTTGTTTAACACTTTTTTGGTTACTACATGATTTCATATGTGTTATTTCATAGTTTGATGACTTCACTATTATTCTACAATGTAGAAAATAGTAGAAAATAATGAAAAACCCTTGACTGAGTAGGTGTGTCCAAACTTTTGACTGTTACTGTATATACAGTATAGTATCCCATATCAGCCAAACTGTATGTGCAGTACTGCAGTATAATCATTTTGATCGTAAAGCTGTTACATCTGCACCGAGGCAACCCGCTATTGATAATATCTATTCATAAGCCTATAACTTTGAAAAACATCAACCAGAATGTCAAGGCTTTCATGATGTCATGCTAACTGATTTACTCATTCCAGAGGTGCATTCCATACCAAATTAACAAAAACCTTGAGGTATTAGCGCCTCAAGGACTTTCCAGTAATTACACAAATGGAGAGACATCTTTCCCATTCAAACTGAGTGTGTGAGATCAGAGAAAGTTGATTTGTTATTGTTTTCAAACGGAGGAGATGATCATCCAGCGTTTTGGTAAAAAATGATTGTAGGCCGAGTACATAGTCAGCTGTTCTATTGTGCTTGAAATGATGTCTGAGGGGGAAAGAACAGTGTTCGTTGTGTGAAGTAACGTCTTTGTTGTTGTAATATCGCAAACGGACGTGTCAGTTTCACAGATTCCAACTTTAATATCCATTCAGGAAATAATAAAGCATGACATTGTCATCTGAAGGCAAAACGGCGGTGTGGGAATACAATAGTCCAAATAGAACCAGAGGCCCTGGACTCATATCACATTCTATCCTATCTGCTCTGGGGCTCTCCCTAGACACAAACTCCAGGCTTCAACTTGAACTGACATTTACAGGCAAAGGTTCTGTAAATTTGCTTTTAAAATCTATATCCATGGCATTTCTGTTCCCCTCATTGATTTGAGGGTAAGTGAACCAAATAGATTTGTTAGTGGTTGTCAAATCACAGGCCCAAAAGTGATGCAATGCATGTAATAGTCATAGCAAATCCATCATAGGGGAAAAATAATACATTTCTAGGCAAGCAACATCCAACAAGGGAAGGCCAGAAATTACATTTATATCATGCCATGTAAAGGTTGAGTGTTCTAAAATCAGATTACTTTGTATTGGGTTTGTAATGTTCCCACACACCCTCTCCTACCATCATCAGGCACTGAATTGAACTGTAAAAACGTGGCAGCGACTGACATCTGTTGGATAGTGATGGAACTGTATGTTGTTGTGGTAATATCCCAGCCAGGGACAGCAGATACCGATTGGACAGTTTTCGGGACAACATATTATGGATTGGATGCCCTTGGCCCTGCGCTAGTACTATCCTGACTTTATTCATCGGAGTGATTCTTCACTGCATGTCAGACGGACCATTACATGCTGTCGAAGGCGAATTCCCTCCCGTTTTATTGCTTATCAACGTTGTTGATTGTAGGCTAATCACGAGGATGTCCTGAATCAGAGTTCGACATAGGCACTGCTGTAACACCTGTGTTATTATTATGGTGATTTATGTGGCTTGTTCTTCGTGATATCAATCTTCTCTTCACTTGTAAATGTTATATTACCACTTCAGGGATAAACTTTTTCTAGACTTCTGGCTCCCTTCAAGTAAAAGAGCCGGAACATTTGGCTAACAAACTTCTTCTTTTTTTTGTCAGTTAAGAACAAATGTACAATGATGGCCTACCCCGGGCAAACCTGGACGAGGCAGGAACTCCCAATCTCGGCCAGATGCAATACAGCCTGGATTCGAACCGGGGACTAATTATGCAGTGCCTTAGACCGCTGCGCCACTCGGGTGCCCACTATGCGTATACATTCACCTAGTACAATGAAAGAAAATGCAACTTTTTAATGTACCGCCCAGAAGTTATGCTAATAACTTATACATTTGTATCTGGACAAATTATTAGATGGCCTGAAAAACTAAAACTAAAAATAGTAGCAATATGCAAATCAGGTAGCCAAATGAACGGTTCTTTCATCCGATGCAAAAAGAACCGTTCGTTTGCATCACAATATTATGTCAAATTGCAGCAACCGGTTTAAGCCTGATAACGTTTTGTTTCTCAATTTATCGAGACTGCGGGCAGGGAATTAGTGTGAAAGAAAGGGAAGGGTAGCCTAAATAAATGGTGTCTGGTGTTTTTCAATTATTAATCTTTGTATTGATAAATAGGATATGGATTATAATTATTCCATAGACTATACATATTCTGCCCACGTGGTTGGTCATTGGTCACCTCCAGGGAGCGCCCTACACCTGCCAGTGTCCACGGTCACCTTTCATAGCACTAATGAATGACGTCGAACAATAACACCCTGCCCGCCTACCTTTCCCACCAACCGACTCACTGTTAATCGAAGCAGAAGTTTGACAGCTCAGCTTTTACCCCAGGCCGTCCTTTGAGAACGCACCGTTTGCACTTCACTTTTGCCTTCGGAAGAAATTCTCTCCCTTTTTCATGATCGACTACTGTAGAAGGGAAAGACAGGTAAATAGGATCTTTCTCGGCAGTCTATATGGAGCGCGCCATGTTATGAAGAATTCGATGAGTCGATAGTGTCACATATTTATTCTGTCTGGGGAGTTTATTCTGGACATTTGTATTGTTTTTAACGAGCGCTGATAGGGATATAACCATGTCGAGGGACCCTGAAGAAGTGAACAAGCTCACCGAAAGTACATACAAGGTAAACGACCGTATGAGACCATGTGTTGCTTGAGTCAATGTTTTATAATTAACTGTGAATTAACCTTTATGAGATACCATAAATGGTCGGGCTTTCCCCGTGAAAACACCTCCCATATAAACACCTTCAATGTTGTTTTACTATGTAGGGTAATAACTTCCTCAGTTGCCTGAATTCCGAAAGTGGTGTTGATAACAGGTTGCTCACTACTTGTGTCACCCAAATATTGTAGGCCTATAGCCAGAGAGACTAGATATACACTACATATAAGTATGTGGACACACCTTCAATTTAGTGGATTAGACTATTTCAGCCACACCCGTTGTCGACAGTTGAGCTGCCCCAGTCAACTGTAAGTGCTGTTATTGTGAAGTGGAAACTTCTAGCTCAGCTACGAACTGGTAGGCCACAAAAGCTCACAGAACTGGACCTCTGAAGCACGTAGCACATAAAAATCCTCTGTCCTCGGTTGCAACGCTCACTACCGAGTTCCAAACTGCCTCTGGAAGCAACATCAGCACAAGAGCTGTTCGATGTGAGCTTCATGAAATAGGTTTCCATGGCCAAGCAGCCGCCCCAAGCCTAAGCTTACCATCCAGAATGACAAACGTCGGCTGGGGTGGTGTAAAGTTCGTCGCCATTGGACTCTGGAGCCGTGGAAACGCATTCTCTGGAGTGATGAATCAAGCTTCACCATCTTGCAGACCGACGGACTAATCTGTGTTTGGTGGATGCCAGAACAATACCTGCCCAAATGCATAGTGCCAGCTGTAAAGTTTGGTGGAGGAGGAATAATGGTCTGGGGCTGTTTTTCATGCTTTTGGCTGGGCCCCTTAGTTCCAGCAAAGGGAACTCTTAACCCTACAGCATACAATGACATTCTAGATGATTCTGTGCTTCCAACTTTGTGGCAACAATTTGGGGAAGGCCCCTTCTGGTTTCAGCATGACAATGACCCCGTGCACAAAGCGAGGTCCATACAGAAATAGTTTGTCGAGGTTGGTGTGGAAAAACTTGACCTCAACCCCATCGAACACCTTTGGGATGAATTGGAACGCCAACTGCGATCCAGGCCTAATTGCCCAATATCAGTGCCCGACCTCACTAATGCTCTTGTGGCTGAATGGAAGCAAGTCCCCGCAATAATATTCCAACATCTAGTGGAAAGCCTTACCAGAAGAGTGGAGGCTGTTGTAGCAGCGGAGGGGGGAGACTCCATATTATGCCCATGATCTTGGAATGAGATGTTCGATGAGCAGGTGTCAACATACTTTTGGTCATGAAGTGTACTATTGTACTATGCTATGCATGTACAGTAGACACACATGCCATAGGCTACTAAGAACATTATGTAGAGGAGAGATGGGCAACTTTGAAGCAGGTGGGGTCCACAAAAAATGGAAACTCATGAGGGGCCGCAGTGGCTCATGGGTCTGCATACCCACATCCATATCCACACATGCAGTCAGAGCGGCCCTAGCCAAAGATCATTTTTTAAAAGTTTGAGTTAATTTCCTGCAATTGTCCACATTTTGCCATTGTGTGGGGACAACTGTTTGCAGTATTTAATTCTATCAGATGATCAATGGGACCCCCATGCTTAATGTTTGCAGTATTTAATTCTATCAGATGATCAATGGGACCCCCATGCTTAATGTTTGCAGTATTTAATTCTATCAGATGATCAATGGGACCCCCATGCTTAATGTTTGCAGTATTTAATTCTATCAGATGATCAATGGGACCCCCATGCTTAATGTTTGCAGTATTTAATTCTATCAGATGATCAATGGGACCCCCATGCTTAATGTTTGCAGTATTTAATTCTATCAGATGATCAATGGGACCCCCATGCTTAATGTTTGCAGTATTTAATTCTATCAGATGATCAATGGGACCCCCATGCTTAATGTTTGCAGTATTTAATTCTATCAGATGATCAATGGGACCCCCATGCTTAATGTTTGCAGTATTTAATTCTATCAGATGATCAATGGGACCCCCATGCTTAATGTTTGCAGTATTTAATTCTATCAGATGATCAATGGGACCCCCATGCTTAATGTTTGCAGTATTTAATTCTATCAGATGATCAATGGGACCCCCATGCTTAATGTTTGCAGTATGTAATTCTATCAGATGATTAATGGGACCCCCATGCTTAATGTTTGCAGTATTTAATTCTATCAGATGATCAATGGGACCCCCATGCAGTATTTAATTCTATCAGATGATCAATGGGACCCCATGCTTGTTTGCTTAATGTTTGCAGTATGTAATTCTATCAGATGATCAATGGGACCCCCATGCTTAATGTTTGCAGTATTTAATTCTATCAGATGATCAATGGGACCCCCATGCTTAATGTTTGCAGTATTTAATTCTATCAGATGATCAATGGGACCCCCATGCTTAATGTTTGCAGTATTTAATTCTATCAGATGATCAATGGGACCCCCATATGCTTAGCCTACTACAAGTTTAGATAGCTTGCCGTTAGATAGTTTTAGATTGGTAAATTAATGTTAGCTGACATTGGCTAATCAAGTGACTGGCATAACAAGCGATCTGGTGATGCACAACCACATTTGGAGGATTGATCCGCAGGCCGCCAGTTGCCCATCCCTGATGTAGAGGCACAAAGCATAATACCTCTGTCGTGAGAGTCTTCAGTTAGCCTACACCACTTGTGCCTAGCATCATTGAGCAGGCTTTTAAGTAGCCTACTCTCTACTTAAGACTGTAGCCTATACAGTTAAGTTCACTGTGATAATGAATAAGGGTTGTCCTAACTATACCCTTCTTCATAGTGTAGCCCAGCAGTGATGTATTGTCATGGTTTCATCGGCTTGTCATTAGGCAGGGTCTGAGTCTGGGTGGTTATAGAGAATAGACAGAATAGAAAGCATAATAGCAGAGAAGTACTCCCCCTCATTGTTTTCTCCACCACATTTAATCCTTTTCTATCCCATCATTAGTTACCTAATGTACATTGACCACACACCAGCTGTGTCAGTTAATGGCCTCTCATTTTGACAGATGAGTAGGTGGTATAACATATATTGCTGGGAAAGCTGTCTTTTTTGGGGTTTCTTTCAGTCTCTGTCTTGGGTCCCTTTTTCTACATTTGAGTATGAGAAATGCTACTTACAGTGTTCTATCACAATACAATGACCCTAAGTGTGGCAGTATCCACATCAATGGATTCATTTGACACTTGTGAAAGCCATTGGAAAAACACTTTTTAGTAGTCATACCCATTAATTAACCCCCTAGAGTCCATGTCCGCACCCCCACATAATAACAACATCCGCCTGTTATCAGGTATCTTTTGGTTATCACTACGGCAACAGCTTCCAGGAACGACACAATATTTACATCTTACAGTTATTCAGAAAATAAGCTGTAGCTCGGCCAAATATCTGGTGGCCGAGCTACAGCTGTGTTTGTCAGACCATGAGACATCCTGAAAATCTCTCTTCTCACAAAAACATCTGTAGTGTCCGAATGGTTTGGCCTACAGATGAGACTCTCACGAACATGATGGTGTTCTTCGTTTATTTCAAGAATGCTTACAAGACTCGTCTGAATGTAACCTGGTACCAGTTAAACAATTAATTGAAATGTATGGAATTATTTTAGTGTCCCAAAAAAAAGGGGTTAAATATGGGTAAAAATATAATACCAATTATTTCCTTGTCTTTCTTATATCTCTTATATCTCTCAGATATAAGGACAGACACTTCAAAACAAACTTCCTTTTGATTTATTTTTCCATGTATGAATCTGTTATTCAATGCGTTTCGATGGGCTAATAGCAGTAAGGCCAAATTCAGTGTTTCATCAAATATATATTTTTTGATACCTAAAGGGGTCCTAATATCAAATCAAGCTTTATTTATACAGCACATTTCAGACAGGAATGCAATGCAATGCACTTCACAGGAAAAAACATAAGAAAATACAAATGTACTACACAAGAAACATGAGGATAAAAACTAAAGAATAACAATAGAAACTGAAATACAAAAAAGCACCCTGAGGAAAAGCAAAACTAAGAGGAAAGCTAAAAGGATTTCAAATCTAATAGCTAAATGATCCTTGGTATGACCATCTTAAAACAATTCCATATGTTCACGTGGTCCTTCTGTAGCTCAGTTGGTAGAGCATGGCGCTTGTAACGCCAGGGTTGTGGGTTCGATCCCCGGGACCACCCATACGTAGAATGTATGCACACATGACTAAGTTGCTTTGGATAAAAGCGTCTGCTAAATGGCATATATTATTATATTATTATTATTCACTTAATAGAACCCCCCCACACACACACACACACACACCGGTTTAGACTCTTAAGGATTAATTAGCTATTACTGTGTAACTCGCTCTGCTTGGTGTTTCAGGTGATGCACCCTCACAGTGCACACACTCGACAGGTTGTTGAGTGATAGGGTGTGCGCTCTCTCTTTCTCTCTGCGATATGAAAGAAAGAAGGAACAAGTGGATGCCTTGATGTGCCTCTCACTGGCGTTGAAGTCCACCTCAGAGAGCAGTTAGACTGAGTTAGACTTTGGTCCCCTGAGACAGTCAGAACAGGAACAGAACAGCCCCCCTTTAGCTCCACTCTCTCCTTGAGGTGATGATGAAACGGAGGGAAAAGTGTCCACAGGTTGAATAATTTAGCTGCAGGGTTTGACTGTGGTAAGATTAGACAGCCTCCCTCTCCTACTCCAACATCACCAGTTAGGTCTCAGTGGTAGGCAAGTCAACTGAGCTGCTCCTGACTGCTTATTAACATGGTCTTTATTCCTAATATGATGTGAGTACATGCAAAAGAGGATCGAAATGGTCCTGTTTAAAATATTACCTGGGAGCCAAGCAGCATTATGCAGTATTTTATTTCCTTCTGAATAATAGAGACCTGCTTGAGCGTAGTAATGGATGAATTATAACCTGCCTCTGTATTATAACATGCATACATAAAATAAGAAGTTTACTGCCAGATCAGTTGACTCACCAGTGAATTGCATACGGTCTACTTTTCATTGTGTGGTCTACTGTTTACTGTGTGACTGAATAGCCATAACATTCTACATTGCACTGGCTTCTCCTCCTGCTTCATTCATAGACAAGACTGTACTGATATGCTACTATGGTTTTATATATCATTTCCCGGATTCTTGGGTGTAACTCACCCGTATCTTTCCAAACAGTATGTAAACATGATGTAACAGGGCATGTCATTAATAAATAAGAAAGCTGTCAAATAAGAGAGAAGAGAAGAAGTGTGTACAGGAAGATAGACCCCTGAGACAATGATCATGATCCCACAGAGAATCAATTATATAGGATGATAACAGAGCTGACGTTACTGGTCCCCAAGGATCCATATCAATCAAATCCATTGTAATTTTATTGAATGGAGGCATCTGGGAAAATGAAGAAAATATGACAGACTTCTGAGAGAGAACTTGCATGTCTGATTTATTGAAATCAATTGGAGCTGTCAATAAAAAAAGCCTCTTGATATTGGAAATGATCTCTAAACATGCATAATAACATGCATCACGCTCTCGCTTTTTGATTCTCTTTTTTCTCTCCATCTACTCCCATATTCTGTTTCCATGTGTCTCTCACTCAGTCAGAGGAATGGCAGTGTGGCCATTGGAATGCAGAGGAAAGCCAGAGTGAAGGCCTTTGTCAATCTCTGGTTAATCATTGGCTGTTTGGTCATAGTCTGTAGAGCGGACTGTATTAGTTTAGTTTAGAGGTTACTGGTCACATGCACAGGTTAGCAGGTGTCATTACAGGGTAAAGGGAAATTCTTAAGCTCCAACAGTGCAGGTCAAGAGAAGTGAATGGGGCAATAACACAAATGATAATATACACTTATTTACCACTGTAACAATGATAAATGTCCGTGGGGGCGGCAGGTAGCCTAGTGGTTAGAGCATTGGACTAGTAACTGAAAGGTTGCAAGTTTGAATCCCCGAGCTGACAAGGTACAAATCTGTCATTCTGCCCTTGAACAGGCAGTTAACCCACTGTTCCTAGGCCGTCATTGAAAATAAGAATTTGTTCTTAACTGACTTGCCGAGTTAAATTAAGGTAAAAAAAAAAAGTAGCTGACTAGTGGTGGCTGTTCAGCAACCTGATGGTCTGGGGGTAGAAGCTATTGGCCAGTGTGTCAGTTTTAGCCAAGATGCTCTTATACAGAGTGATGTCAGTGGGGAGGACAGGCTGTGCCTGAGATCCCTGAGGTTCTTCTTGGTCTTCCTGTGACACCTGGTGTTGTAGGGTAGGCAGTGTGCACCCAATGGTGCGTTGGGCTGAGTCCCACCCTCTGTAGCCGTGTGAATGGTGTACTCACTCACTCACTCACTAACAAACACTAAAGAGAGAACGTGAGAAAAGGCTGAGAATATCTCATGTTGATGTGACAGTGACCCCATTTAACCCAACTACCCATCTTCTCTCCTCTTCCCAGAATGTAATGGAACAGTTCAACCCTGGGCTCAGGAACCTGGTCAACCTGGGGAAGAGCTATGAGAAATCAGTGGCAGGTGAGCAGCCGTCTTATTGCTGAACTGTTCTGTATTCTATTGCCATGGCAGGTTACTTGGTTACCAGAACGAGTCTCTGACCAACATTTATCTTCAGTTATCTCATGCATTAGTCATAGAGGGGTTCATTGTTGAAAGATGTATTATGTGTATAATAAACAGTATGTCTGATTTTTAAATTCAGGGTGCTTGTGTAGTAGTTCTTTTACACTCTGCATTTCCACATTTAGTAAAGCCATACTTGTTTTTTTCCAGCGATGAGCCTGGCTGGAAAGGTGTACTTTGATGCGGTCTCTAAGATCGGAGAGAATGCTGCGGTCTCTCCTGTCTCCAGGGAGTTGGGTAAGTCTTACCTCCCTGGCCATGTTTCAGTCCATATCTGAACGTCTCAGATTTAACTCCATTGAGACCCTTGGTAGACCTCTTTTGGATGTCTTATTGATCTTTGTAGATTCATCACCTGTCCCCTTGGCGAGGGGGGTGGTGCCGATAGTCCCTCCCATCCCAATGCCTCCCTCAAACCTAGCTGTGGAGCTGAGCTTTGGCTGGACTGTAATGTGTGTACATGAGTTTTACTCCAACGTGGTCACCAGCCAGGCAAATGCTCCAGTAAAGTGGCACCCATACACCTTAAATATACTACATGTCCAACTGGGATTCAATCCCATGGAGGAAAACTGCACTGATTTGACTTGCTCTGCCCAGTGATCACACCAATACACTTTAGCACAGCAAGGATCCACATCTGTCCCCTCAATCTGGATGCTCATTTGCAGCCCTGTGTGTGTGTGTCTGTGGTACTGTCTGGGCTTCCCTTCTGCGCTGGGGAAAGCTGCTGATTAAATCCTGCTGCACAGTAAGACTGAGCTATACTTGTTTTCCTACATTATCAGGACCTCAATGTCCTATCAATTCACCTGAATGTCCTGAATTTGTTCAAATGCTATTTTAAGCTTAAGGGTTAGGGGTTTTGGGGTTAGGGGTTTTGGGGTTAGGTGTTAGATTCAGGGTTTGGGAAAATAGGATTTTTAATGATCAAATTTGTACAGTCCAAAAAGTTAGTTGATTTAAATTGGTGCGTGTGTATTTTCATTAGTGGTTATGTAGGCTATCGTATTTATCCAACACAACTGTCACACACGAGCAGCATACAAAGCCTATTTTGAGTGGAATTTCTGCTGCAGCAACTCAGCTGGTTGCTGCTGGAGTAAAACCATAGCTGTGGGATGTAGGGGTGCTGCAGCACCTCAGCTGGTTGCTGCTGGAGTAAAACCATAGCTGTGGGATGTAGGGGTGCTGCAGCACCTCAGCTGGTTGCTGCTGGAGTAAAACCATAGCTGTGGGATGTAGGGGTGCTGCAGCACCTCAGCTGGTTGCTGCTGGAGTAAAACCATAGCTGTGGGATGTAGGGGTGCTGCAGCACCTCAGCTGGTTGCTGCTGGAGTAAAACCATAGCTGTGGGATGTAGGGGTGCTGCAGCTCCTCAGCTGGTTGCTGCTGGAGTAAAACCATAGCTGTGGGATGTAGGGGTGCTGCAGCTCCTCAGCTGGTTGCTGCTGGAGTAAAACCATAGCTTTGGGATGTAGGGGTGCTGCAGCACCTCAGCTGGTTGCTGCTGGAGTAAAACCATAGCTGTGGGATGTAGGGGTGCTGCAGCACCTCAGCTGGTTGCTGCTGGAGTAAAACCATAGCTGTGGGATGTAGGGGTGCTGCAGCACCTCAGCTGGTTGCTGCTGGAGTAAAACCATAGCTGTGGGATGTAGGGGTGCTGCAGCACCTCAGCTGGTTGCTGCTGGAGTAAAACCATAGCTGTGGGATGTAGGGGTGCTGCAGCTCCTCAGCTGGTTGCTGCTGGAGTAAAACAATAGCTGTGGGATGTAGGGTCTCTGTGCTGCAGCTCCTCAGCTGGTGTGCTGCTGGAGTAAAACCATTAGCTGTGGGATGTGCTGTTAGGCGTTCTGCTGTCTCTGGTAAAGGTTAGGCGTTCTGCTGTCTCTGGTAAAGCTGTGCTGTTAGCACCTCAAAGCTGGTTGCTGCTGGAGTAAAACCATGTGCTGTTAGCTGTGGGATGTAGGGGTGCTGCTGCACACCCTGATAAAGCAGCCTACACTGTGTTAAGGGTTCTGCTGTCTCTGGTAAAGCTGTGCTGTTAGGGGTTCTGCTGTCTCTGGTAAAGCTGTGCTGTTAGGCGTTCTGCTGTCTCTGGTAAAGCTGTGCTGTTAGGCGTTCTGCTGTCTCTGGTAAAGCTGTGCTGTTAGGCGTTCTGCTGTGCTGTTAGGCGTTCTGCTGTCTCTGGTAAAGCTGTGCTGTTAGGCGTTCTGCTGTCTCTGGTAAAGCTGTGCTGTTAGGCGTTCTGCTGTCTCTGGTAAAGCTGTGCTGTTAGGCGTTCTGCTGTCCTCCATTGCAACTACCTTCCGCTGCTTTGCCTTTGTCCGCAGCAGTAACAGCAACCCAGTATGTGTTTCCATTGTCCAGTTCTTTTAATAGTGTACATTGAATTCAATAGATCTTCCCCTCAGGGGAAATCCAAATAAAGGATTGCGGAAGAGAACCCAGTCAGTAGCAGTTCTGGGTATGTGTCTGTAGTTTCTACTCCTCCCGGTCCTGTAACTGATCCATGTGAAAGGGAACCAGTTATAGGTGAGACTTTGACCTCTCCACCCAGCTGAGTCACACTGACCGCTGGCCCTAATCCTCCCCCTGTGTGTCTGAGTCTGGGACAGTCAGGGAAAAGGTGCAGGGTGTATAGAGTCCTCTGGTATGTGTCTAATCTAGCCTAATGAAGGCTGTTAACCCAGAGCACTGAGTGTGAATACAGCTGTTTATAAACAGTGCATTCAGAAAATATTCAGACCCATTGATTCTTTCTACATTTTGTTACGTTACAGCCTTATTCTAAAATGTATTACATATTTTTTCTCCTCATCAATCTGCACACAATACCCCATAATGACAGAAAGGTTTTTTGACAATTTTGTAAATGTGTATATATTTATAAAAAATGAACCACTGAAATATTACATATACATAAGAATTCAGACTCTTCACTCAGTAGTTTGTTGCAGCACCCTTGGCGGCAATCACAGCCTTGTGTCTTCTTGGGTATGATGCTATAAGCTTACATCCTCTAGTCTTCTTGGGTATGACGCTACAAGCTTACAGCCTGGAGTCTTCTTGGGTATGACGCTACAAGCGTACAGCCTCGAGTCTTCTTGGGTATGACGCTATAAGCTTACATCCTCTAGTCTTCTTGGGTATGACGCTACAAGCGTACAGCCTCGAGTCTTCTTGGGTATGATGCTACAAGCTCACAGCCTGGAGTCTTCTTGGGTATGACGCTACAAGCTCACAGCCTGGAGTCTTCTTGGGTATGACGCTACAAGCTCACAGCCTTGTGTCTTCTTGGGTATGACGCTACAAGCTCACAGCCTTACTTCTTGGGTATCCTCACAGCCTGGAGTCTTCTTGGGTATGACGCTACAAGCTCACAGCCTGGAGTCTTCTTGGGTATGACGCTACAAGCTCACAGCCTGGAGTCTTCTTGGGTATGACGCTACAAGCTCACAGCCTGGAGTCTTCTTGGGTATGACGCTACAGCCTGGAGTCTTCTTGGGTATGACACAGCCTGGCCTGGAGTCTTCTTGGGTATGACGCTACAAGCTCACAGCCTGGAGTCTTCTTGGGTATGACTCGTCAAGCTCACAGCCTCGAGTCTTCTTGGGTATGACGCTTCAAGCTTACAGCCTGGAGTCTTCTTGGGTATGACGCTACAAGCTTAGCCTGGAGTCTTCTTGGGTATGACGCTACAAGCTTACAGCCTGGAGTCTTCTTGGGTATGACGCTACAAGCTTACAGCCTGGAGTCTTCTTGGGTATGACGCTACAAGCTTGCCATACCTATATTTCTTCTCTGCAGATCCTCTCAAGCTGTCAGGTTGGATGGGGAGCATCACTACACAGCTATATTCGGGTTTCTCCAGAGATGTTCGATCTGGTTCATGTCCAGGCTCTGGCTGGGCCACTCAAGGACATTCAGAGACTTGTCCTGAAGCCACTCCTGCATTGTCTTGGCTGTGTGCTAAGGGTCTTGTCCTGTTGGAAGGTGAACCTTCACCCGAGTCGGTTTTCGTCAAGGATCTCACTGTACTTTGCGCTGTTCATCTTTCTCTCAATCCTGACTAGTCTCCCTGCTGCTGAAAAACATCCCTGCAGCATGATCCGGCCACCACCATGCTTCACCGTAGGGATGGTGCCAAGTTTCCTCCAGACGTGACGCTTGGCATTCAGGCCAAAGAGTTCAATCTTGGTTTTGTCAGACCAGAGAATCTTGTTTCTCATGGTCTCAGTCCTTTGGTGCCTTTTGGCAAACTCCAAGTGGGATGTTGTGTGCCTTTTTACTGAGGAGTGGCATCCGTCTGGCCACCATACCATAAAGGCCTGATTGGTGGAGTCATGCAGAGATGGTTGTCCTTCTGGAAGGTTCTCCCATCTCCACAGAGG
Organism: Oncorhynchus gorbuscha; assembly: GCF_021184085.1. Classification (NCBI taxonomy): domain Eukaryota; kingdom Metazoa; phylum Chordata; class Actinopteri; order Salmoniformes; family Salmonidae; genus Oncorhynchus; species Oncorhynchus gorbuscha. The sequence goes on from NC_060188.1 coordinate 6,191,651, forward strand.
TACTCTGGAGCTCTGTCAGGGTGACCATCGGGTTCTTGGTCACCACCCTGACCAAGGCCCTTCTTCCCCAAATGCTCAGTTTGGCCAGGCAGCCAGCTCTAGGAAGAGTCTTGGTGGTTCAAAGCGTGTGTGCCTTTCCAAATCATGTCCAATCAATTGAATTAGCCACAGATGGACTCCAATCAAGTTGTAGAAACATCTGAAGGATGATCAGTGGAAACAGGATGCATCTGAGCTCAATTTCGAGTCTCATAGCAAAGGTTCTGAATACTTATGTAAATTAGGTATTTCTTGTTTTTATTTTGAAATAATTTGCATTAACATTTCTGAAAACCTGTTTTCGCTTTTTCTTTGTGGGGTTGTGTATGTACATTGATGAGGATTTTTTTAAACATTTAATTATTTTTAGAATAAGACCTTAAGGTAACAATGTGGAAAAGGTGAAGGGGTCTGAATACTTTCCTTAATGTACTGTATAGCAGACCGCTCTGTAATGCTTAACCAGTGACCACCACATGCAGCTGCCTCTGAGAACAATGTGTCTTTACTCTTCACCAACTGGCTTGTCAGGACCAATGCGATCAATACAAAGACCTCTGATTTAATGTACAGTATGATCCAAAGTTGAGGCCCTCTATTTGAATTACAGTACATCGAAAGGTTTCAAGTTCAAATCCCCGAGTTGACAAGGTACAAATCTGTTGTTCTGCTCCTGAACAGGCAGTTAACCCACTGTTCCTAGGCCGTCATTGAAAATAAGAATTTGTTCTTAACTGACTTGCCTAGTTAAATAATGCTTTGGATAAAAGCGTCTGCTAAATGGCATATATTAATATTATTATAAAATAAATAACAAATTCAGGAATTGAACTGGGCATGTACTCTAACTTTAAGTGGAAATGATATTTCACATCTTAAGTTCCTGCATTGACTTCTATTGAGTTGTCATATTGGGAAATGAATATGGCAGCAACTACTCCTTTCCAGGTCCTGTATGTAAAAAGTTCTGAGTGTCGGCCCATAACCACTAAGTCTTATTTCCTCAGCCTTTATCTTGGAACGTTAATGTCGAAATTCATGGGAAAGCTGTAAGGACCAATGTCCTACCGGTCGGTCAATGATGAGGGTGCATGTTGCGAGAGCCTTCCTATCGGAGCCTGATAAACCTTGAGTTGCAGCAGTCTCTGCGTCAGTCAGGCCTCCCTCTGTGCCTCTGTAACCTGTGGAATATCTGGAGTCTACTGAGCTGCCACAGAGAAACCTGAGCTGATCAGCCCAGAAACCAGAGACTCTTGAGAGTCAGTGGAGGATTGACACATACCTCCCTTCCCTCCCTCTCCTGCTTCTTCCCTCCACGTTCACCTCCTCCCATCCATCCCTCTCGTGCATCTTCTCTCCACGTTCACCTCCTGCCCTCCTTCCCTCTACTGCTTCTTCCCTCCATGTTCACCTCCTCCCCTCCCTCCCTCCATCTCCTGCTTCTTCCCTCCACGTTCACCTCCTCCCTTCCCTCCCTCTCCTGCTTCTTCCCTCAATGTTCACCTCCTCCCCTCCCTCCCTCTCCTGCTTCCTCCCTCCACCTCCAGGGTTCAAATGGCAGCATGAAGGACTGTCCTTTCATTCTTTCATCCAGGAAGCCAAACACCCGGACTCGTGACCTTTTCTGGTTGACATTGCTAGCAGTCACTGTCACAGTTGACCTAATGAATATGAGGAGTTGAACAAGACACAGTAGTCCTTACTGTTCTTAATATCATTAAACCCTGTTCTCTGTCTCACTGTCTCTGAAATGTAACCCAACTCTCTGTTCTCTGTCTCACTGTCTCTGAGATGTAACCCAACTCTCTGTTCTCTGTCTCACTGTCTCTGAGATGTAACCCAACTCTCTGTTCTCTGTCTCACTGTCTCTGAGATGTAACCCAACTCTCTGTTCTCTGTCTCACGGTCTCTGAGATGTAACCCAACTCTCTGTCTCACTGTCTCTGAGATGTAACCCAACTCTCTGGTTCACTATCTCTGAGATGTAACCCAACTCTCAGGATGGTTTCAAACTCGAGAGGTAAACTGAAGTGCAGCAATGCACAGTGTCACCTCATGTGTCACCTCATGTGTCTGCCAGGCAGCTCCTTCTCAACCAGTGCTCTGAGGCAAGTTGTTTGTCTCACTGAAAAATGTAGTTTTGTTTTTGGACAACATTGGACAGCGTTCCTATTCTGTTCTGTCACCATGGATGGACAGGTTATCTGAAGGCCCGTCCAGATGGTGCCTTTGTCCACCCCAGTGTTGTGAAGTAGGATGTTGTCTCGCTGGGACAACGTTGGGAGAACGTTCCTACTGTCCCATCACACACACACACACTGCTGTCTGCTCCATTGTTTTGAATGGCTAACGACCCATTTAGATAACCCAGGTTTTGAATGGCTAGCGACCCATTTAGATAACCCATGTTTTGAATGGCTAGCGACCCATTTAGATAACCCATGTTTTGAATGGCTAGCGACCCATTTAGATAACCCATGTTTTGAATGGCTAGCGACCCATTTAGATAACCCATGTTTTGAATGGCTAGCTTTAGATAACGACCCATTTAGATAACCCAGGTTTTGAATGGCTAGCGACCCATTTAGATAACCCAGGTTTTGAATGGCTAGCGACCCATTTAGATAACCCAGGTTTTGAATGGCTAGCGACCCATTTAGATAACCCAGGTTTTGCGATGTGTCAGGTGGCACCTGCTGTTGACGCTAGGATTCTTTTCCCTGCAGTCACAAACATCAGAGGGACTGTGGGACGATTTGCATGCAAGCAATAGAGATGCTTTTTTCCCAAACAACTTGGAGTGAGTGTGTTTGTGTGTACATTCCAGATGTTATCAGATGTAAATTATGATTATCTATTGCATACTGCAGATTTTAAACGGGGTGGTTCGAGCCCTGAATGCTGATTGGCTGACAGCCGTGGTATATCAGACTGTATACCAGCATGTATTTTTACTGCTCTAATTAAGTTGGTAATCAGTTTATAATAGCAATAAGGTACCTCAGGGGTTTGTGGTATATGGCCAATATTCATTCCATGGCTAATGCCTGTATCCAGACACCCTGTATTGCTTCGTGCATAAGAACAGCCCTTTACTGTGGTATTTTGGCCATATACCACACCCCCTCGGGCCTTATTGCTTAAATATACACAGTGTACAAAACATTAGGAACACCTTCCTAATATTGAGTTGCACCCGCTTTTGCCCTCAGAACAGCCTCAATTCGTCTGGGCATTGACTCTACGAGGTGCCGAAAGCGTTCCACAAGGATGCTGACCCATGTCGACTCCAATGCTTCCCACAGTTGTGTCAAGTTGGCTGGATGTCCTTTGGGTGGTGGACCATTCTTGAGACACACAGGAAACTGGTGTGTGAAAAACCCAGCAGCATTGCAGTTCTTGACACAAACCGTTTCACCTGGCACCTACTACCATACCACTTTCAAAGGCACTTATATTTTGTCTTGCCCATTCACCCTCTGAATGGCACACATACACAATCCATGTCTCACTTGTCTCAAGGCTTAAAAATCCTTCGTTAACCTCTCCTCCCCTTCATCTACACTGATTGAAGTGGATTTAACAGGTGACATCAATAAGGGATCGTAGCTTTCACCTGAATTCACCTGGTCAGTCTGTCATGGAAAGATCAGGTGTCCTTAATGTTTTGTACACTCAGTGTATATAGTTGTGTAAGTTATGTTTTTGGACAAACACTTTGGGACAAAGACTTCAAAAATGTAACTTATTGGCATTCAACTTGCCTTGGACACCAATCTGCTCAAACAAATTATATATTCACGTTGCTTTATTTTAGAAAGCCAGTGACTGTTTCAAGACTTCCCATCCTAACCTGTAATGAGTATCACTGAGCACTGCAGTCATATTGATGTACAGTCATCTGTCTAATTTGCATTTGTTTCCTGCAGCCATTACTGATCCAATCTCCTAATCACAGAATAGTCTCCTTATCCTGGAATAGTCCCACATAATCTTTCTGTTTATGGCTGCTACTGAAATTAGCCTTATGTCCCATTTTTTATTTTATTTTTTAAACCTTTTTATTTAACTAGGCAAGTCAGTTAAGAACAAATTATTAGTTACAATGACAGCCTAGGAATAGTGGGTTAACTACCTTGTTCAGGGGAAGAGTGACATGTTTACCTTGTCAGCTCAGGGATTCGATCTAGAAACCTTTCGGTTACTGGCCCAACGCGCTAACCACTAGGCTACCTGCTGCCCCCATATAGGGCCCTATTCCCAAGAAAGTACACTGCATATGGAATACGGTACCATTTAGGGGTCTAACTAGACAATAGGCAATAATGGCCTCGGGGAAAGTTGTGTAGTTGAAGTATAACAACTACTTAGGTGAATTTGCGAGGGATGCATGACAAGACAATGCAAGATGCAGATTACTAAGACATATACGCCCCATGGTTCTTTCTGCTTACTCTCTCCTCTCTCTCCCTCATGCTGGCTTGCCTGGGGTGTATTCATTACACTGATTCTGTTGCAAAATGTTTCTGAACGGAAGCAAACGGAACGAAACTGAGAAGGACCTACCTGAATTTGTCCAATAGAAACTCTTGTTTTAGTTGCCATCTGTTTGCACTAATGATTACACCCCTGCTCTTTCTTTTTGGTAATGATGCGAGTGTGTGTTCAGTCTTTGGTCTGTTGCCTGTAGAATATCCTAGCCTATTGATTGATTGATGATAGATAGGTCCTGCTTTGCTGAAGTTGCAAGCCAAGAAATTGGGAGAATTCCAAATTTGCGATACTGTTGAAGTCGGAAGTTTATATACACCTTAGCCAAGTACAATTAAACTCAGTTTTTCACAATTCCTGACATTTAATCCTCGTAAAAATTCCCTGTCTTAGGTCAGTTAGGATCACCACTTTATTTTAAGAATATAGAATGATTTATTTCAGCTCTTATTTCTTTCATCACATTCCCAGTGGGTCAGAAGTTTACATACACTCAATTAGTATTTGGTAGCATTGCCTTTAAATTGTTTAACTTGGGTCAAACGTTTTGGGTAGCCTTTCACAAGCTTCCAACAATAAGTTGGGTGAATTTTGGCCCATTCCTTCTGACAGAGCTGGTGTAACTGAATCATGTTTGTAGGCCTCCTTGCTTGCACACACTTTTTCAGTTCTGCCCACACATTTTCTATGGGATTGAGGTCAGGGCTTTGTGATGGCCATTTCAATACTTTGACTTTGTTGTCCTTAAGCCATTTTGCCACAACTTTGGAAGTATGCTTGGAGTCATTGTCTTGGAGTCACTTCCATTTGCGACCCATTTGCGACCAAGCCTTAACTTTCCTGACTGATGTCTTGAGATTTTGCTTCAATATATCCACATAATTTTCCGTCCTCATGATGACGTCTATTTTGTGAAGTGCATCAGTCCATCCTGCAGCAAAGCACCCCCACAACATGATGCTGCCACCCCTGTGCTTCACGGTTGGGATGGTGTTCTTCGGCTTGCAAGCATCCCCTTTTTCCTGCAAACATAAGTGGTCATTATGGCCAAACGGTTCTATTTTTGTTTCATCAGACCAGAGGATGTTTCTCCAACAAGTACAATCTTTGTCCCCATGTGCAGTTGCAAACTGTTGTCTGGCTTTTTTATGGTGGATCGGGACAGTGGCTTCTTCCTTGCTGAGCAGCCTTTCAGGTTATGTTGATATACTTTTGTACCTGTTTCCTCCAGCATTTTCACAATGTCCTTTGCTGTTGTTCTGTGATTGATTTGCACCAAAGTACGTTCATCTCTAGGAGACAGAACGTGTCTCCTTCCTGAGCGGTATGACGGCTGCGTGGTCCCAGTGCGTTTATACTTGCATACTATTGTACAGATAAACGTGGTACCTTCAAGCGTTTCAAAATTGCTCCCAAGGATGAACCAGACTTGTGAGGTCTACAATTTTTTTCTGAGGTCTTGGCTGATTTATTTTTGATTTTCCCATGATGTCAAGCAAAGAGGCACTGAGTTTGAAGGTAGGCCTTGAAATACATCCACAGGTACACCTCCAATTGACACAAATTATGTCAATTAGCCTATCAGAAGCTTCTAAAGCCATGACATTTTCTGTAATTTTCCAAGCTGTTTAAAGGCAGTCAACTTAGTGTATGTAAACTTCTGAATCAGTGGAATTGTGATACAGTGAATCATAAGTGAAATAATCTGTCTGTAAACAGTTTTTGGGAAAATTACTTTTGTCATGCACAAAGTAATGTCCTAACCGACATGCCAGAACTATAGTTTGTTAACAAGAAATTTGTGGAGTGGTTGAAAAATATTGGCACCCCTGCACTTTTTTCAAATAATGCAGCATTTCTTCCAGAAAACTGTTGAAATGAAAACATATTTTGGTATCCACATATGTATGTCTTTGGTGTGCAGTTGAACAAAACAAAAGAAATTGAATAATTGACTGAATCTTTGCTAATTCCACAAATAAATCCTAAAATGGCCTGGACAATATTATTGGCTCCTTCTAGAAGTAGTTGGAAATTATTAGATTTCAAGCAGCTGATTCTCATTTACTTTAGAATTGATCTCACCTGTGGTGAGTTGAAGGTGCCTGCAGTATAAAAATCATATATTAAACCAGTTTAAATAGAGAAAAGGACTCATTGTTTTGTTTAACTGTGTATACTGGAACGAGCATGGACGAAAGAAAGAAAACCAGAGAATTATCTGAGGTCAGACACAAGATTACAAGTCCATCTCCAGAGACCTTGATGTTCCTGTTTCCACCGTACATAATGTTATCAAGATTATCTGAGGTCAGACACAAGATTTGTGGCCCACACCACTGTCTCCCACCTCCCTGGAGGTGGCCAGAGACCTTGATGTTCCTGTTTCCACCGTACATAATGTTATCAAGAAGTTTGTGGCCCACACCACTGTCTCCCACCTCCCTGGAGGTGGCCGCAAGAGAGACCTTGATGTTCCTGTTTCCACTGTACATAATGTTAACAAGAAGTTTGTGGCCCACACCACTGTCTCCCACCTCCCTGGAGGTGGCCGCAAGAGAGACCTTGATGTTCCTGTTTCCACTGTACATAATTTTAACAAGAAGTTTGTGGCCCACCCCACTGTCTCCCACCTCCCTGGAGGTGGCCGCAAGAGAGAACTGATGGAATTGTGCAGCGAAGGATTGTTTGAATTGTGGAGAAATCACCTTGATCAACTACCAGACAAATTCAAGCTGATCTTCAGACACAAGGTATGACAGTTTCAACTAGCACAATCCGCCACCAACTCAATGAAAGGGGGTTATATGGTAGGAGACCCAGGAGGACCCCACTGCTGTGAGAAAGACATAAGAATTTGACAAAACACACCTGAACTTGCCAAAACCCTTCTGGGAAAATGTCCTGTGAACAGATGAGACGAAAATAGAGCTTTTTGGTAAAGCACACAATCTCTATGTTTACAGAAAACAAAATTAAGCTTTCAAAGAAATGAAACACCTTCCCTACAGTCAAACATGGAGGAGGGTCAGTGATGTTTTGGGGTTGCTTGCTGCCTCTGGCGCTGGGTTCCTTGAACATGTACATGGCATCATGAAATCAGGAGAATACCAAGGTATTTTGGAGTGCAATGTCAGACCCGGGGTCAGAAGGCTGGGTCATGAGTCTTCTAGCAGAACATTGACCCCAAACACACTTCAAAAAGCACCCAAGAATGGTTCAAGACAAAACGTTGGACTGTTCTGAAGTGGCCAGTGGAGAGGTCTGAAAACAGCAGTTGGGAAAAGGCACCCTTCAAATCTGGGAGAACTGGAGCAGTTTGCACAAGAGGAGTGGGCCAAACTACCAGTACAGAGGTTCAGGAAGCTCATTGATGGTTATAGGAAGGGCTTGATTGCAGTAATTTTGACCAAAGGCAGTGCTACCAAATATTAAGTCCAGGGTGTCAATTTTGTCAATGCCATTCCTGTTTATTTTCTGATTTAAATGGATATATTAAGTTCTGAATCAAAAAGCAAGGTTCTGTAATATTAACAGTAAAATAAATAATTGTGGATACCAAATACTTTGTTCAATTTCAACTTATTTTTAGAGAAAATTGTGAGTTACTGGCAAGGCAAGAGTGCCAATATTTTTGGCCACAACTGTATGTAAACTTCCGACTTCAACTGTAGATAGGCCTAGTACATGGTTCTGACTCTGTCTGCCTGATGGCCGACCTGCTTATACTGTGCCCCTCCTCTCTATCTCTGTCCCTTGCTAGCTCACAATGAAAGAGTGTTAAAAATCTTAGGAGTCAATTCCTGGCGGAATCTAATCTCCATACTCAGAAATGGAAGTCGACACTAGAAGGTTTTAGGCTTGAGGTTTTATTTATTTGCACAAAAAAAAGAAGTGCAGTAGTTTGAAAAGTCATATTCAATCGATGAATAATATAATACTTTTAGCAACAACAAAAAAATCCTTAATTTACAGTCTGTAGACACTATGAGAATAGAAGGGTTCAGAACTTTTGTGAAACATCACAGCACAGTTAAAAAATATATGGCAAATAGAAAATGGATGGTGTACAGAGATAGATGGGAGGGTTAAGTGGAGCTGAAGGGTGGTACTAAAAACTAAAGATGACTAATAAAATATACTGTGTCTGTAAAATGTATATAGGTTCAGAACTTTATTTTTCAGTGGCAGGGACTGGGAGACCAGCCAGGATCGAGGGAAAGATGAACGGAGCAAAGTACTGATAGCTCCTTGATGAAAACCTGCTCCAGAGCGCTCAGGACCTCGGACTGGGGCAAAGGTAGACCTTCCAACAGGACAACGACCCTAAGTGCACAGCCAAGACAACGCAGGAGTGGCTTCTGGACAAGTCTCTGAATGTCCTTGAGTGGCCCAGCCAGAGCCCGGACTTGAACCTGAGAGACCTAAAAATAGCTGTTCAGCGACGTTCCCCATCCAACCTGACAGAGTTCGAGAGGATCTGCAGAGAAGAATGGGAGAAACTCCCCAAATACAGGTGTACCAAGCTTGTAGCGTTATACCCAAGAAGAATCAAGAAAAACCTGGTAGTAAAGATATTGGGTGATAATTTGTAAAATATCTTGGATCCCCAGATTTATAGAGGGGAATAACTTTGGCAATTTTCAAATCTTCAAATGTTCAATATCTTTACCATTTACAGTGGCTTGTAAAACTATTCAACCTCCTTGGAATTTTCCCTATTTTGTTGCCTTACAACCTGGAATTAAAATGTTTTTTTTTTTTTTTTTTTTTTTAGGGGGGTTGTATCATTTGATTTGCACAACATGCCGACCACTTTGAAGATGCAATTTTTTTATTATTGTAAGCAAGAAAGCAATAAGCAAGAAATAAGACGGAAAAAAACAGAACTTGAGCGTGCATAACTATTCACACCCCCAAGGTCAATACTTTGTAGAGCCACCTTTTGCAGCATTACAGCTGCAAGTCTCTTGGGGTATGTCTCTATAAGCTTGGCACATCTAGCCACTGGGATGTTTGCCCATTCTTCAAGGCAAAACTGCTCCAGCTCCTTCAAGTTGGATGGGCCCGCTGGTGTACAGCAATCTTTAAGTCATACCACATATTCTCAATTGAATTGAGGTCTGGGCTTTGACTAGGCCATTCCAAGACATTTAAATGTTTCCCCTTAAACCACTCACATGTTGCTTTAGCAGTATGCTTAGGGTCATTGTCCTGCTGGATGGTGAACCTCTGTCTAAGTCTCAAATCTCTGGAAGACTGAAACAGGTTTCCATCAAAAGTGTCCCTGTATTTAGCACATCCATCATTCCTTCAATTCTGACCAGTTTCCCAGTCCCTGCCGATGGGGAAAAACATCCCCACAGCATGATGCTGCAAACACTATGCTTCACTGTGGGATGGTGTTAGGTGTTGGGTTAGCGCTAGACATAGCGCTTCCTTGATAACCAAAAAGCTTGATTTTAGTCTCATCTAACCAGAGTACCTTCTTCCATAAGCTTATTTTTTTCTTTCAGCAATGGATTTTTTTCTGTCCACTCTTCCATAAAGCCCAGCTTTATTTAACTCTTTGCAAACTGGAAAACATTTATCCGGAGGCTGCATTCATGTAGCTGGGGATTTTAACAAAGCCAATCTGATTACAAGCCTCCTTGCCTGGTTATCAGTTTTCGTTGGCCTTCTCAGGGGTGGTAAAACCTTGGATACTTTCAATTTTTTAAAATAATGCATTTAATGGTGCTCCATGGGATGTTCAAAGTTTTGGATCTTTTTTTATAACCCACCCTGATTTGTTCTTCTCCACAACTTTGTCCCTGACCTGTTTGGAGAGCTCCTTGGGCTTCATGGTGTCTTGCTTGGTGGTGTTGCAACGCTGGGACTCTTTCAGAACAGTTGTATATGTATATTAACCCATATATACTGAGACCCACACTTAGATTGCACACAGGTGGACTTTATTTACTAAATATGTGACTTCTGAAGGTAATTGGTTGCACCAGATCTTATTTAGGGGCTTCACAGAGAAGGGGTGAATACATACGCACACACCACTTTTCCATGTTCTATTTTGTTAATTTCCCATCAACAACTTGACTGTTTTGTGTAAACATTCCCAACCAGAAACCTGGATTGATGGCAGCATTCACTTGAAACTGATAAGCGCGTTTTAACCACTGCTTTTAATCAGGGCAAGGTGTCTGGCATACATACTGAATACAAACAGTTCCAGCTATTCCCTCCATAACACTGCTATAAACAAGCTAAGTTGTCACTACAAACAAAGTGGAATCTCAATCTCAAGTTTTAGGATCAGACACAAAACGCATGTGAAACTTAGTTGTACAAAAGTCAATCGTGGTAATCAGATGAAATTGCAGCCCATTTTCAAAGGACCAGGATGTCTTGCTCCCAGATGCAGACTAAATAATGGATTTTGCCCGGTTTGAGGACAATATGGTGCCACTGACAAGTCTGCCTGCAACGGGAAACAATGGTAGGTCAGGGGTCTTCACATGCAGCCATGCACAGGACTTTAAACGTGTTAACCTCTCCCTGCAGGCCCAGACGGCATATCTCAGCCTTCCTATTTCTCCTAGCATGCCAGACCAGCTGGCTGTTTTACGTCATATCAATCAATCCCTCCCAGTCTGCTGTTCCCCATGCTTGACAAAGGACCATTTACCATTGTTCCTGTTGACCAAGAAAGCTAAGGTAACTGAGCTAAACGACTACAGCCCACTGGGCAGCCCTGGAGTAGCACTCACTTCCGTCATCATGAAGTGCTTTGAGAGACTAGTCAAGGACCAGAGGTGGACCTCCACTTACCTGACACCCTGGGACCCACTCCAATTGTCTTAGGACTCAACTGGGACAGGGATGGAATCTCTTAGGACCACAGTGGGACACTGCCCTGGAACTGTCCTGGACAAGAGGAATACCTATGTGGAACTGTCTTAGGACACAGCTGGGACAGGGAGTGGAACTGTACTTAGGACACATCAAGCTGGGACCCTGGGTCTGGAACTGTCTTGGCAACTGGGTACTGGACTTCTTAGGGCACACCCAGGGGTGAGTGGAACTGTCTTAGGACACACACTGGGACAGGGAGTGGAACTGTCTTAGGACACACACTGGGACAGGGAGTGGAACTGTCTTAGGACACACACTGGGACAGGGAGTGGAACTGTCTTAGGACACACACTGGGACGTGGCCAGTGGAACTGTCTTAGGACACAACTGGGACATGGAAGTGTCTTAGGACACACACTGGGACAGGGCTGGAAGTGTTACCACACACTGGGACAGGGAGGAAGTGTCTTAGGACACACACTGGGACAGGGCGTGGAAGTGTCTTAGGACACACACTGGGACAGGGACTGGAACGTCTTAGGACACACACTGGGACGATGATTGTGGACTGTCTTAGGACACACACTGGGACACCCCCTAACATCTTGGACACAGTGGGACGAGGGAGCTGGAAGTGTCTTAGGACATACACATCACAGACAAACTGTCTTTAGGACTCACACTGACAGCGAGTGGAAGTGTGTTTAGCTGCCAATCCAGGGGTTACCTCAGGAGGCTGGAAATGTGTTTAGCTTTGTAACCAAAAGCACTCACTGGGCCTGTGTTTAGCTGTCTAATCAGGGGTTAACAACGAGAGGAGGCTGGGCTGTGTTTAGCTGTTGTAATCAACTGGGTTAATAACGCCCTCCTGTGTTTAGCTGGTAATCCAGGGAGGGTTGAATGTTTTAGTGGAGCTGGGCCTGTGTTTAGCTGTTGTAATCCAGGACACCTACACCACCCGAGCTGGAAGTGTTTGTGTGTAGATCCAGGGGTTAATAACCACCCGAGCTGGGCCTGTGTTTAGCTGTTGTAATCCAGGGGTTAATAACGAGTGGAGCTGGGCCTGTGTTTAGCTGTTGTAATCCAGGGGTTAATAACGAGTGGAGCTGGGCCTGTGTTTAGCTGTTGTAATCTCAAGGGAGCTGGACTGTGTTTAGCTGTTGTAATCCAGGGGTTAATAACGAGTGGAGCTGGGCCTGTGTTTGAGCTGGGCTGTTTAGCTGTTGTAATCCAGGGGTTAATAACGAGTGGAGCTGGGCCTGTGTTTAGCTGTTGTAATCTAGGGGTTAATAACGTTGGAGCTGGGCCTGTGTTTAGCTGTTGTAATCTAGGGGTTAATAACATCAGCTGGGCCTGTGTTTAGCTGTTGTAATCACTAGGGGTTAATAACTAGTGGAGCTGGGCCTGTGTTTAGCTGTTGTAATCTTAATAACTCATGGAGCTGGGCCTGTGTTTAGCTGTTGTAATCCAGGGGTTAATAACTACTGGAGCTGGGCCTGTGTTTAGCTCATTGTAATCCTTAATAACGAGTGGAGCTACATGTTCCTTATCCCCTTACACTGTGGAGCTGGGACTGTGTTTAGCTGTTGTTAATTACTTGGGTTAATCACTGCATTGTGGAGCTGGGCCTGTGTTTAGCTGTTGTAATCCAGGGGTTAACATCTGGAGCTGGGCCTGTGTTTAGCTGTTGTAATCAAATAAAATTTGGAGCTTTGTTTGCTTTGTAATATGGGTTTCACTGTGGAGCTGGGCCTGTGTTTAGCTGTTGTAATCCAGGGGTTAATAACATGGAGCTGGGCCTGTGTTTACCTGTTGTAATCCAGGGGTTAATAACCAGTGGAGCTGGGCCTGTGTTTAGCTGTTGTAATCCAGGGGTTAATAACAGTGGAGCTGGGCCTGTGTTTAGCTGTTGTAATCTTAATAACGAGTGGAGCTGGGCCTGTGTTTAGCTGTTGTAATCTAGGGGTTAATAACAGATGGAGCTGGGCCTGTGTTTAGCTTTGTAATCCTTCAGGGTTAATAACGGTCTCTTTGTTGCCTGTGATTATTGCCCTCCTTGCCTGGTGTATGAGTTTTGGTGGAGTGGCCTGCCTTCTGTTGTAATCAGGTTTGTTGTGGTGCCATGTACTTTCAATTTTTGTAAAATAATGCATTTAATGGTGGAGCTGGGCCTGTGTTTAGCTTTGTAATCTTTTTTAATAACCCATGGAGCTGGGCCTGTTCTTTAGCTGTTGTAATCCAGGGGTTAATAAGAGTGGAGCTGGGCCTGTGTTTAGCTGTTGTAATCCTTGGGTTAATAACGGTGGAGACTGGGCCTGTGTTTAGCTGTTGTAATCCAGGGGTTAATAACCCAGTGGAGCTGGGCCTGTGTTTAGCTGTTGTAATCCAGGTGGACTTTATTTACTAAATATGTGAGCTGGGCCTGTGTTTATTGGTTGTAATCCAGGGGTTAATTAGGGGAGCTGGGCCTGTGTTTAGCTGTTGTAATCCAGGGGTTAATAACACCAGCTGGGCCATGTTTATTTTGTAATTTCAGGGGTTAATAACTTGGAGCTTTGGGCCTGTGTTTAGCTGTTGTAATCCAGGGGTTAAAAGCTAGATAATGAGGCGGAATCGGGACACTGAGGCTGTGTTTAGCTGTTTTAATCCTCATGGGTTAATAACTTGTGGAGCTGGGCCTGTGTTTAGCTGTTGTAATCTGGGGTTAAACAAATTAGCTGGGCCTTGTTTACTGTTGTAATATATGGGTTAATAATAGTGGAGCTGGGCCTGTGTTTAGCTTTTAATCAGGGGTTAAAACGTTTTCCTTCTGGGCCTGTGTTTAGCTGTTGTAATCAAGGGGTAATCAGTAGTGGAGCTGGGCCTGTTTTAGCTGTTGTAATCAGGGTTAAGCTGAGATGGGAGCTGGGCCTGTGTTTAGCTGTTGTAATCTGGGTTAATTATTTTGTGGTGAGCCTGTGTTTGCTGTTGTAATCTAGGGGTTAATAACAGTGGAGCTGGGCCTGTGTTTAATGTTGTAGGTCAGGGGTTAATGAACAGTGGAGCTGGGCCTGTGTTTAGCTGTTGTAATCACAGGGGTTAATAACCCTGCAGCTGGGCCTGTGTTTAGCTGTTGTTCCTAGGGGTTAATAACTAGTGGAGCTGGGCCACTTCTGTTTAGCTGTTGTAATCTTAATAACAGTGGAGCTGGGCCTGTGTTTAGCTGTTGTAATCCAGGGGTTAATAACCAGTGGAGTTCTGGGCCTGTGTTTAGCTGTTGTAATCCAGGGGTTTGAACTGTGGAGCTGGGCCTGTGTTTAGCTGTTGTAATCCCAGGGGTTAATAACGGTGGAGCTGGGCCTGTGTTTAGCTGTTGTAATCACAGGGGTTAATAACAGTGGAGCTGGGCCTGTGTTTAGCTGTTGTAATCTAGGGGTTAATAACAGTGGAGCTGGGCCTGTGTTTAGCTGTTGTAATCTAGGGGTTAATAACAGGGAGCTGGGCCTGTGTTTAGCTGTTGTAATCTGGGGTTAATAACAGTGGAGCTGGGCCTGTGTTTAGCTGTTGTAATCTGGGGTTAATAACAGTGGAGCTGGGCCTGTGTTTAGCTGTTGTAATCTGGGGTTAATAACGAGGGAGCTGGGCCTGTGTTTAGGACACAATCTGGGGTTAATAACGGGGAGCTGGGCCTGTGTTTAGCTGTTGTAATCTGGGAGCTGGGCCTGTGTTTAGCTGTTGTAATCTAGGGGTTAATAACGAGGGAGCTGGGCCTGTGTTTAGCTGTTGTAACTGGGACGGGGAGTGGAAGTGTCTTAGGTTACACACACTGGGGGCGGGGGAGCTGGGCCTGTGTTTAGCTGTTGTAATCTAGGGGTTAATAACACTGGGAGCTGGGCCTGTGTTTAGCTGTTGTAATCTTAATACACACAGTGGAGCTGGGCCTGTGTTTAGCTGTTGTAATCCAGGGGTTAATAACGAGTGGAGCTGGGCCTGTGTTTAGCTGTTGTAATCACAGGGGTTAATAACGAGTGGAGCTGGGCCTGTGTTTAGCTGTTGTAATCTAGGGGTTAATAACGAGTGGAGCTGGGCCTGTGTTTAGCTGTTGTAATCTGGGGGTTAATAACGAGTGGAGCTGGGCCTGTGTTTAGCTGTTGTAATCCAGGGGTTAATAACGAGTGGAGCTGGGCCTGTGTTTAGCTGTTGTAATCCAGGGGTTAATAACGAGTGGAGCTGGGCCTGTGTTTAGCTGTTGTAATCTAGGGGTTAATAACGAGTGGAGCTGGGCCTGTGTTTAGCTGTTGTAATCCAGGGGTTAATAACGAGTGGAGCTGGGCCTGTGTTTAGCTGTTGTAATCTAGGGGTTAATAACGAGTGGAGCTGGGCCTGTGTTTAGCTGTTGTAATCTAGGGGTTAATAACGAGTGGAGCTGGGCCTGTGTTTAGCTGTTGTAATCTAGGGGTTAATAACGAGTGGAGCTGGGCCTGTGTTTAGCTGTTGTAATCTAGGGGTTAATAACGAGTGGAGCTGGGCCTGTGTTTAGCTGTTGTAATCCAGGGGTTAATAACGAGTGGAGCTGGGCCTGTGTTTAGCTGTTGTAATCTAGGGGTTAATAACGAGTGGAGCTGGGCCTGTGTTTAGCTGTTGTAATCTAGGGGTTAATAACGAGTGGAGCTGGGCCTGTGTTTAGCTGTTGTAATCTAGGGGTTAATAACGAGTGGAGCTGGGCCTGTGTTTAGCTGTTGTAATCTAGGGGTTAATAACGAGTGGAGCTGGGCCTGTGTTTAGCTGTTGTAATCCAGGGGTTAATAACGAGTGGAGCTGGGCCTGTGTTTAGCTGTTGTAATCTAGGGGTTAATAACGAGTGGAGCTGGGCCTGTGTTTAGCTGTTGTAATCTAGGGGTTAATAACGAGTGGAGCTGGGCCTGTGTTTAGCTGTTGTAATCTAGGGGTTAATAACGAGTGGAGCTGGGCCTGTGTTTAGCTGTTGTAATCTAGGGGTTAATAACGAGTGGAGCTGGGCCTGTGTTTAGCTGTTGTAATCTAGGGGTTAATAACGAGTGGAGCTGGGCCTGTGTTTAGCTGTTGTAATCTAGGGGTTAATAACGAGTGGAGCTGGGCCTGGCTCATATGACAGTGTTTATTTGTATATTCCACCATTTCACAGCAGTTTGTATTCATAACATGTGAATACAACATTCATGAAATGTATAAGTCTGTGTACTAATTGTTGGTATATTGAGACATTTAGTCACATGTATTATCTTGGACCATGTAATGATGTTGAAATGAAATGCATTTGACTGTTCATGTGTAGTCATGTGATTATGACTCATCTTCATTTTGCAATGTTCAACAGTAAGTGAACAAAGCTTGCTTCATGTCAAACCCTACAGAAACGCCTGGGTTGGGTTTGTTTGATCAATGATCAGTCACATACTGTCACAACAGCACTTTCCTCTCTGGGTATTTCTCTCAGAGCAGAGCCATCACTACCTGCTGTAAACAAACACAGTTGAATAATATGGAAATCCTGGATGAGTAGTGTATAGTTTGTTCAGTCCCACACTAAAACTCTCTTCCTGTATAGTGTATCACTACTGTATTTAATGCACTGATCCACTTGACCTCTGCCCTCTCTCCTCTCCCCTGCCATTGTGTCCCAGTATGGAACATTCTGTCTATTGTTTTGTATTATTAAACTACTCTGTTGTGGTGTTAGATCAGAGCTTTCTGACCACGTCTCTCTGCTCGCTCTGTGGGACAGACAGCTTATAGCCTGGGGTGACATGGAATGGAACATCTCTCTCCAGACAGACAGCCTATAGCCTGGGGTGACATGGAATGGAAGCCTATCTCATCAGACAGACAGCCTATAGCCTGGGGTGACATGGAATGGAACATCTCTCTCCAGACAGACAGTCAAAGCTTTCCTCAGAAGAACATCATATAGCCTACTGTGTAGTCTGACATACAGAGTAGGAGGTGGCCTAATCAGAGGGAGGACCAGCTTGGCTCCTGCTCAAAAGGGAACCAAACTGAAGAAAACGCACTGAAACCAGGAGGGACTATACTTGGACTTGGAAATGCTCATTTTAGTTTTCCATCTGGAAACATTTTAAAACTAATGAGAATGACCCAGGTTTATGTCCTACTGTGTAGGCCTACAGTCCAGGAAGTGGTCTAGTCACAGGGCTCACACACTCCTCCATGGGTTAGTAGCTACTCAGATATAGACATGATGGTTTCAGGAGATACACATGGGATTAACAAAGGAATCCCTTACTTCCTGCTGATTTTATATGCTTTGATTATATTGAGTTTGATGTACAGTACCAGTCAAAAGTTTGGACACATCTAATCATTCAAGGATTTTTCTTTATTTTTACTACTTTCTACATTGTAGAATAATAGTGAAGACATCAAAACTATGAAATGACAAGTATGGACTCATGTAGTAATGAAAAAAGTGTTAAAAACATGTATTTTTCTGTTCACCTACTCTGCATCTCACAAAGACATGGTGGTTGGAACCAAAAATCTCAAATTTGGACTCCTCAGACCAAAGGACAGATTTCAACCGGTCTTCTGTCCATTGCTCGTGTTTCTTGGCCCAAGCAAGTGTCTTCTTATTATTGGTGTCCTTAAGTAATGGTTTATTTGCAGCAATCCGACCATGAAGGCCTGATTCACACAGTCTCCTCTGAACAGTTGATGTGGAGATGTCTGTTACTTGAACTCTGTAAAGCATTTATTTGGGCTGCAATCTGAGGTGCAGTTAATTCTAATGAACATATCCTCTGCAGCAGAGAACTCTGGGTCTTCCTTTCCTGTGGCGGTCCTCATGAGAGCCAGTTTCATCATAGCGCTTGATGGTTTTTGCGGCTGCACTTGAAGAAACCTTCAAAGTTCTTGAAATGTTCCAGATTGACTGACCTTCATGTCTTAACATAATATGGACTTGGTCTTTTACCAAATAGGGCTATTTTCTGTATACCACCCCTACCTTGTCACAACCTTGTCACAATTGATTGGCTCAAACACATTAAGAAATAAAGAAATTCCACAAATGAACTTTTAAGAAGGCACACCTGTTAATTGAAATGCTGAATGAGAGAATGCCAAAAGTGTGTAAAGCTGTGATCAAGGCAAAGGGTGGCTACTTTGAAGAATATGAAATATATTTTTATTTGTTTAACACTTTTTTGGTTACTGCATATATGATTCCATATAGGTTATTTCACAGTTTTTGATGTTTTCACTATTATTCTACAATGTTGAAAATAGTTAAAAAATAAAGCAAAAACCCATGAATGAGTAGGTGTCCAAACTGTTGACTGCTACTGTAGGTTTCTCTGTGTAAGATGAGTCACTTGATTTAACGTGTTGCGATAGAGGCATCAGTAAAACAATGTCCTTTCATCCGTTTATTAGCAACACATATTATGATAATCACTCAGAAGTGCCATGTGGGTGGATCCTTATTAAGGAAAGGAAAAGGGGATGACACCTAGTCAGTTGTACAACTGAATGCCTTCAACTGAAATGTGTCTTCCACATTTAACCCAACCCGTCTGAATCCCAACCCCTCTGAATCAGAGAGGTGCCTTAATCAACATCCACGTCTTCGGCACCTGGGGTACAGTGGGTTAACTGCCTTGCTCAGGTGCAGAACGACCGTGTCAGCTCTGGGATTCGATCCAGCAACTTTTCAGTTACTGGCCCAACGCTCTAACCACTAGGCTACCTGCATGAATTGGGTGTTATGATTTCCAGTTGCTTTATGGTGTTATTACATTTTAATCCATTTTTGATTGGCTGTTGAGTAACATGCAAAGAGTGATATTGTTTTTGGTTCCCTGCAGTTAGAGCTGTTTTTGATTATCTAACTGCAGGTGGTAACGACACACTATTTCCTCAACGTTAGCAAATATGAATAAGGTCCATTTTAGTTTACAACTGAATTAAAGCAATCCTGGGTTGTATTCAGTAGGGAGAAAACGTGTTGAAATGAACTGAACCGCAGGAGATATAAACTGAGCTTGTCCAATAATGACAGATTTCCATTTGCAACACATTTCTTCGGTGTGCTCTACTGAACATGATAAATGAGTGTGACAGTGTCTCACAAATAAATCACTGTTCTGTCGGCGTTGTCAACATTGTTTCCATTCCCCACCTTTTTGTCACTTCTGCACTTGTCAGAGGGATGTTTACTGTATGTCTTTTCTCTTTCATGAAGGAAAGCAACCATTTGAGACTATGTACATCGTACGGACTACCTGTTTCCACCATATTCCTTCCACCAGTCCATATCTAATGGTGCACACTTCAAGAGAAGGGTAGATAATATGTCAAATAGTGCACACTTCAGGAGAAGGGTAGATAATATGTCAAATAGTGCACACTTCAGGAGAAGGGTAGATAATATGTCAAATAGTGCACACTTCAGGAGAAGGGTAGATAATATGTCAAATAGTGCACACTTCAGGAGAAGGGTAGATAATATGTCAAATAGTGCACACTTCAGGAGAAGGGTAGATAATATGTCAAATAGTGCACACTTCAGGAGAAGGGTAGATAATATGTCAAATAGTGCACACTTCAGGAGAAGGGTAGATAATATGTCAAATAGTGCACACTTCAGGAAAAGCGTAGAGAATCTGACCAAAACCCTAATCTTGTTTTCCCCCACGAGCCAAGCAGCCAATCAGTGCATGTCTCTCTCTCGCCACAGGCGTTGTGCTGATGGAGATATCCGAGGTCCACAGGAAAGTTCACCTTGAGCTAGAGGAGAATGTGAGTACTGTGTGTGTGTGTTGTTCTGCAAGGTGTGTGTGTGGGGGGGGGGTCTGCAAGGTGTGTGTGTGTGTGTGTGTGTGTGTGTGTGTGTGTGTGTGTGTGTGTGTGTGTGTGTGTGTGTGTGTGTGTGTGTGTGTGTGTGTGTGTGTGTGTGTGTGTGTGTGTGTGTGTGTGTGTGTACACGAGTGTTTGCGTCATCTATTGTTTAATTCCCTGCATGACTTGCCTCGCCCAGTGTGCCCTCTCTCTCTCTCTCTCTCTCACTCCCTCTCTATTTTCCTCTCTCTGCTGCTTAACACAATGTACCGTTTTTAATTCCTCTCAAACACATCTTTCTCTTTCCCTCTTCAACTCTCTCCATTAGTAATCACATGATGGTGTTTCTCTTTATGTAACATCAAGGGACAGAAAAAGCAAAGATGAAGAGAAGAAAACAAATAGAGGAAAAGTTGCACCTGTTTGGTTATTGTGTACAGCCTGTTTATCGGACGGGAGCAGGTCTGAACATGCCCTGTGACGGGGCCTCTGGGAACTGTTGTTGATGACAGTCACACTTGTCAAGGCCTGTAGTTATGGTTGGCATACAATTACTTATTCTACAAACTATAAAAAATGTTTATCCTCATAAGTACACAAGGTTAGGGAGACACTTCATTAATGTAATCAATTACTTGTAATCTGATTACAAAGAACACTGTAACTGTAATCAATTACATTACCAGCATAATATACTGTAGTCAGATTACAGATACTTTTGAAAAACTAGATGATTACTTCTTGTATTGACTTTTAAATTCAGAAAGCATGTTTGTGAAAAAAACATTATGGCACCTTTCTGTTCTCTCAATGACATTCAATTCAGCAGGAGGGAGTTTCCGTTTGTTCCACCTCAGAGAGTCACCACAGGTCAGAGACCACTATGATGATAATCCAGAAGCGTTTGATGGATCCTTTTTGTCTTCTTCTAATGCCTCTTAAGGGGAAAGTAATCCTAAAGTAACTGTAATCAGATTACTTTACTGAGATTGGGCCTTCCAAAAGTTACGTTAATGATTACAATCATGGACTGGTAACTAGTAACTGTAACGGATTACATTTAGAAAGTAACCTACCTTACCCTGTACGTATGCATGTTGAGGAACCTTCTCATCTGAGAAGTCAGAAGTTGGAAGCATGTAAACTTGTCTGTGCTGTCATCAGGTCATGAATACGTTGTAGATATGAGCTCCTGTTGGAGGAACAAGAACCTCTGGGGTGTGTTGACACTACTGTTGTCATGCATGTCAACTGGTATATTGATTCTAAACCTGCCTAACTGTGGAGGGAGCCCATGGTGAAGGGTTAACCAGGGGGAGAGGTAGAGCATTTTGTCACTGTTTGTATGTTTCCGGCTCTTACCACAGATCTATGATCAGATTCCCCAAATCTTATCCCTAACCATTAGGGGGAGGGTCCAGCCTGCCCACTCAGCACCCATGTGGTAGAGGCAGCAGCACCCCTTGGTAGTGACACCCCTGTAATTCAAACCCTGTTCCCTTCTCTGTTACCTACACTGGCACACTGGTTCATGAGACAACAAAGCTACTTCTCCCTGTAGTTATATCCATTCAAATATCATTACTAGAACAGGGCTCCCCATTCAAGTCAATGTTCCATGATGGGTCAGCCATATTGAGTGTACCCATGAGAGGATGCAGTCAAATTGCCATGATCTGAGGGGCTTTTTCCCATTTTTATTAATTATATCTGCCTGGTTCTGTCCCCAGAAGTCACTGTTGTTCTCTTCCCTAGCTCCACTCTGTATCGGAGAGCAGCTTTAGTTTAGTCAAAGTGTGAGTCACAATATGAATTCCTTCATTCTATCAAATAGTTGGAGATTGGAGGAGGCGTTGTCATGCATGGCGTGTCTATGGAAGGCAGAGCAGTTTAACTAAAGGAGGGATCATTAACTACATCCAGCCGCGGGCAGATTTTTACATAATTACAAATTATTTGTAGACTGCAAATTGACCTAAGAAGCCCAAACAGAGATAATATTTTACTAAAACTTAATAATTTCAAATGTTGCTTACATTTGTATAGGATCACGTGGCTATTATGCGAGGGACTACTTGGGAACAGATTTCCCAAATTAAAATCACTTGGAGCTGATTTATATTTAAAAATATTTTTGCTCAGAAAACTTGGCGGGCCAAATAAAATCAACCGCGGGCCAAATTCGGCCCATGGGCCACCAGTTGGGAAACCCTGCACTAAAGCACCTAAAGATTTGAAGCAGCAGCTAACAGGGTTGTTGTTTGAGAGGACTGAGGAGACGTGGGTTGCAGGGACAGTCTCTAATTCTTTGTGAGAGGACGTGGGGTTTTCATTGACCGAATGGCACCAGTGGGCGTCGGTTTGCCACCACAAGGCTTCGGTGATGTAAGAGATGCCTGCACTCCTCCTCATACTGATTAGAGCGGGAGAGAGAGTGATATAGGGAGAGGGAGAGTGAGAGGAGGGCATCCCTGCTTTACGTTTCGGCTATGACTCACTCATATAGCCTTGAATCTTTTCTCGTTCTTGCACACAAAAGGTGCACACACACACACACACACCTTTGCTTACACAACTCAAGGATGGCTCTCAAATCTCTCCCAACATTATTTTTATTGTTTTCCACTGACGCACCTCCATCACTCCATCATAACAGTCCCTTCTCTAATCAGTGTGCATCTCCCCTCCTCTCTCCCTTCACCTTCTCTCCCCCTCTCATCCCTCTTTCCCCTCACCTGCAGTTTAAGAGGTTTCACAGCGAGATAATAGCTGAATTGGAGAGAAAGACAGACATGGATGTGAAATACATGACAGTAAGTACTGTACTGTATGAATGTGTGTGCTTATGTGATTCTATGGAAACTGTCTTCCCTCCTGCTCATGGGAATATCACTAAGAACTGCCCCCCATGCCTCATCCCTGGAACTATAATCCTGTCTACTGCCTACCTACATCACAGTGACCACATACTCCTGTCTACAGCCTACCTACATCACAGTGACCACATACTCCTGTCTACTGCCTACCTACATCACAGTGACCACATACTCCTGTCTACTGCCTACCTACATCACAGTGACCACATACTCCTGTCTACTGCCTACCTACATCACAGTGACCACATACTCCTGTCTACTGCCTACCTACATCACAGTGACCACATACTCCTGTCTACTGCCTACCTACATCACAGTGACCACATACTCCTGTCTACTGCCTACCTACATCACAGTGACCACATACTCCTGTCTACTGCCTACCTACATCACAGTGACCACATACTCCTGTCTACTGCCTACCTACATCACAGTGACCACATACTCCTGTCTACTGCCTACCTACATCACAGTGACCACATACTCCTGTCTACTGCCTACCTACATCACAGTGACCACATACTCCTGTCTACTGCCTACCTACATCACAGTGACCACATACTCCTGTCTACTGCCTACCTACATCACAGTGACCACATACTCCTGTCTACTGCCTACCTACATCACAGTGACCACATACTCCTGTCTACTGCCTACCTACATCACAGTGACCACATACTCCTGTCTACTGCCTACCTACATCAGTGACCACATACTCCTGTCTACATCACAGTGACCACATACTCCTGTCTACTGCCTACCTACATCAGTGACCACATACTCCTGTCTACTGCCTACCTACATCACAGTGACCACATACTCCTGTCTACTGCCTACCTACATCACAGTGACCACATTCTACTGCCTACCTACACCACAGAATACTGTCTACTGCCTAGCTACATCAGTGACCACAGAATCCTGTCTACTGCCTACCTTACATCAGTGACCACAGAATCCTGTCTACTGCCTACCTTACATCAGTGACCACAGAATCCTGTCTACTGCCTACCTACATCAGTGACCACAGAATCCTGTCTACTGCCTACCTACATCAAAGTGACCACAGAATCCTGTCTACTGCCTACCTTACATCACAGTGACCACAGAATCCTGTCTACTGCCTACCTACATCACAGTGACCACAGAATCCTGTCTACTGCCTACCTACATCACAGTGACTACAGAATCCTGTCTACTGCCTACCTACATCACAGTGACTACAGAATCCTGTCTACTGCCTACCTACATCACAATGACTACAGAATCCTGTCTACTGCCTACCTACATCACAGTGACATCTACTGCCTACCTGACTACAGAATCCTGTCTACTGCCTACCTACATCACAGTGACTACAGAATCCTGTCTACTGCCTACCTTACATCACAATGACTACAGAATCCTGTCTACTGCCTACCTTACATCACAATGACTACAGAATCCTGTCTACTGCCTACCTTACATCACAATGACTACAGAATCCTGTCTACTGCCTACCTACATCACAGTGACTACAGAATCCTGTCTACTGCCTACCTTACATCACAGTGACTACAGAATCCTGTCTTCTGCCTACCTTACATCACAATGACTACAGAATCCTGTCTACTGCCTACCTACATCACAATGACTACAGAATCCTGTCTTCTGCCTACCTACATCACAATGACTACAGAATCCTGTCTACTGCCTACCTACACCAGTGACCACATTCATTTATGGGGCACTACTTTTCACCAGGTCCCAAAAGTAGTACGTTCACTATGAAGGGAATAGGATAAACATGCAACAATGACTTATGCCGTTCAGAGCCGTGGTTGAGTGGTAACGCTCACAGCATATGGCACATGTACATCTCTCCCCAGCAGAGACCGGGGTTTAATCCCTGTGTCCACCCTTTCTACTAATGCCTATAATCAAACATAGCATTTAAGGCTAATTACCATTGAATCAATGAAACTAAAAACAAAGAATTTTAATACTTAGTGACATTACATTTAATGATATTACTGAAAGGTTTTTTTTCCGAAAAGGAAAATCTACTTGCTACAATGCTACTTGTACTGTCTAGAGATGGTTCCAGGTGTTCATGGGTGCTCCCCCCACCTCCCCTCTCCCTCCCACCCATCCAGGCCACCTTTAAGAGGTACCAGACAGAGCACAAGATGAAGCAGGACTCTCTGGAGAGGTCACAGTCTGACCTGAAGAAACTCAGGAGGAAGAGCCAGGGCAAGAACACCAACAAGTACGAAAACAAGGAGAGTGAGGTGAGGACTGCCCCACACATTTGAGTAATTTAACTGATGCTCTTATCCAGAGCAACTTACAAGAACAGTTAGGGTTAAGTTCTTTGCTCAAGGGCACATTGCCAGATTTTTCACTTAGTCAGCTTGGGGATTTGAACCAGAGACTTTTCAGTTACCGGCCCAATGCTGTTAACCACTAGGCTAAGTGCCGCCCTCATACACACACCTGTACATACACACTCACACTCTCGCTCTCAATCTCACACACACACCTTCGACATATGAGACAGTGTCGATCATACCCAATGTAACATTAACCAAGTCTCCAGACAATGCCCTCATGCATGAGTATGCTGTGTGTGTTGTGTTGTTTGGAGTTCTGGATAGTTCCATTAATACACCTCTCTACTGTGCCTCCTCCCTCCCCCACCAACACACACGCATGTTGTTATACTGGAAGATCCAGTCGGTGCCTCCAACACACACACGCGCGCACACACACACACACACTGCTTCAGACTGAGACAAAGAAAGATACACCTCTTTAGTCCAGTGCTGTGTATTCATGGATACCAAGGCTTCCCACAAAAATGTACCAAAAAAAGAAGAAGAAACATTACATAATGTACGTTTCGTCTTTCTGTGCTTTCCTAATTTTCATAGCATCCGAGTAAGCAAAACAGCTCCCCTCTGCCTCTGTATGTGTAGGCCATCTATCTGATGCTGTCTGGTCATAAAGAGTATGACATTTTTGCCGTAGCATTGAATGTAAGGGAAGCCAGGGAGCATTTGGCCTCCCTTGATAAAAAAAGTATAAAATAATAGCCAATCAGCATTGAGCTAAACTGAGCTCAACTGTGAATAGTCCTGGCGCACAACAAAAAAAGTGTCAAGGGAAGCCCGTTTTGATTTGGCTTTACTCCTATCCCAGAGAAATATGTAATCGATTAAAAACATCTTGAATTGTTGCACCTTGTTGTGCAGTTGTCCTTCGGTGGCGAGCTAGCTAAAATTGTCCCTTTCCTAAATTAGCCATGGATGGAGATAAGGATTTGGACTTGTGGGTTTACTTAATTCTCCGTACTGGCCAATGCTTACAACTACAATTCTGATCCGACCATAACATACATTGTGCCCCTGGACTGAGAGATGGACATTCAATATGTAGCTAGCTAGATGTAGAAGGCAAATGTTAACTAGCTAACGTTGCCCATGAAAGGAAGTTAGTCTAGCGAGCAAGCATTTTAGCCAGGTAGCCTAGGACAACAAAAACTAAAAGCGTGTACTGTATGACAGAGTCATAGACCGTTTCGTGAACATGAAACAGAGGAGGATGGCATTGGTGTTTCTCTGCAAGTAGGGTGAGTCAACATGTTTTTCTACTTGCACGAACACACACACACACACACACACACACACACACACACACACACACACACACACACACACACACACACACACACACACACACACACACATCAGAACCATAGACAGCCACATCATATTTAGCTCACGTTGATTGGATTAAATTGTTTTTGGTATCTTTTAGTTGTCACTGTATTAAACTAAGCATAAGTGATTTGATGGTGTTGAAATGGTGCTGGAATAGTGGAGAAATATCCTGTTTTTCTTTTTGTCCAAAAATGTCGGAAACAATAACTTTCTTGACCAATATGTAGGTAATGTAGCTGTTTGTTACATGCAGTATGCTTTGTAGACTTCACCAGACAGAGGTTGCTCTCCAGTTTTGTGATGAAACAAAGGTGTGGTTCAATTTATTCTGCCACTGTGTCTTCTTATAGTCTCGGCCTGTAGATCACAGTGTCAAGGCACATGAACTAACAGGTTATAGAGCAAACAATGCAATTATCACAACACATATGTTGTAATATGGCATTTTCTTCTGGCTTGGATTCCGCAGTGATTTTATCCACGCACCGCTACTGCTTTAGTCACAACTCTGACAGTCTGCTGCCGAATACGACGAGAAAGCCCCAAATTATGAACAGTCATTAGTGTACATTCTGAGGTAAAGTTAAAGTACTGTTTAACCCCCTAGAGTTGATTGACGCACCGGTGCTTCAATCTATCCTAAATAACAAAAGAAAAACATAGAAATCTGTCAGTTTAAGCTAGAGATATTTTGCATTGGATGCATCTCAATCCACCACTTCCTCTAGTAACGCACTTTCACATCTACGGTGAAAGGTGGCAGAGCTAGGGTGGTGTTTGTCAGACCACAAGTCATCCTACAAACATGACGGTGTTCTCCGTTTTGCTCTATGTCCCCCATAAGTAGGAGACTCGTCTGAAGTTTGTACCGTCGATGTGCCAACTTCTGTTTCGTAGCGTCTGAACTGTTTTGGCTACAAACTAATGGGACCCAACTGTGGAAAGGGGAGGTTCTCATGAACATGATGGTGTTCACTGTTTTTCTGTATGCTGGGGTGGAGCGTGTGGAGTGCCCCAGAGTCTGGTGAGAGAGCCTGGTCCTAGTCTCTCTCACCAGACT